>NW_026871326.1:600000-841888 GCF_028564815.1 Eubalaena glacialis
GCAGGGAAAAGCAGCCAAGCCCGATTCTAAACATAAATTACTTTAAAAAACCCACAAAACAAAGACAGTGAAAGAGAGAGAAATTCTTACAAATCCGTTCAGGGTCTATGATGCAACCTGGATTGACCATATCAAGACCCACAGCTGGATGAGACATAAGGCTGGACACTCTTGGGGCTGAGAGGGTTGGTGAGGTTGGGTGAGCAAATGCAGATACTTTAAATTAACACTGCGGGGAACACACCCCATGGGTCTCAAATCTCCAGGTACAAGGGAATCTTCCTACATCAAAACATGCATGGGAAACCGAGAAGATGGTATGCCATGAGATCGGGAAAGGTTTCTAAAAATGCACCTCATTTCTCCTCTCCTTGTGCTTGGGTTCGCCATTCCAGCCGCTTGACTAACCATCTCCCTACTTGGAGAATCTACTTGGAGAATCAGCACCTTTAACCTCCTGCTTGTACAGGTTACAATTTGTCCTGAGGATGAACGGGAAGACGCGGAACCAACGAGAGACGAGCCCTAGGTGTTGGGACAGGCATAGGTCACTCCATTTTCCCATCAGGAAGAAGAATGAACCACAGGCTCAGCCTGCCCCCCAGAACCAAAATAGGGCCTGAAGCAATCCTGCGCTTTTGCGGCCAGCTCCCATAAAAACGAGGAGACAAATGGAGCTCAGGGGCACTGCAATTCACAAACGTGCAGAGTTATAAATGAGAACTCTCGTCCACAAATATATTGAGGGAAGGCAACGAAGAGGATTTGAAAGCAAGGCAGATTTGCAGGAAACAGATTTCAGGAGGTAGATTCGACTCGCCTTTAAAGCACATGAAAAGCGGCAAAACGTTGACAATGATGCCCTTGGCCAAAAAGGGCGTATGCGTTTTTTCCTGAATATATTCAGGAAAAAACGCATACGCCCTTTTTGGCCAACCAAGCAAGCCGGAAGGGCAAATCAGCGCTACAAAGAAGTCTCGCTTGCCTCGGTCAAAAGGGCCATGCTGAACAAACAGTAAAAACCAGAAAAGCAGGACAGGCCATGGAGACATGGGAGCCTTGCTACGCTGATGGGCGGGATGTAAATTGCCAACAGGCACTCTGGAGAAGAGTACGGTGTGTCCTGAAACAAGTAATAAACACAGCGTTGAGAGCATAGGGCACTTCCACTCATGGGCGTATAAATTGGGAAAACTAAAAGTCAACAAGACACAGGCACCCCAAACTTTACGGCTGCTCTGTTTCCAAGAACCTCCGCTTCGGTACACCTTCAATATCCCAGGAAAGAGAAAAATGGATAAAGAAATGGTGGTACTTGGCACAATGGAATATCACTCAGCCATGAAATCAATGTCATAAGGCTAGTTAGCAGCTGATGAGTGGATTTAGATACGATGATTCTAAGTGAAATAAGTCACACAGAAAAAGACACTTATCCTAAGATATCGCTTATACAGGGAATGTCAAAATCGCTACACTTGAACTGAATTACAAAACAGAACAGAGTCACACCTTTTGAAGACACACTATGGCTGCTTAACGGAAAGGTGAGGTGGGGTGATGCATAAAACAAGGGTTTGAAATTAGCTCAGACACCGCTCCATAAGCCAAATATGTAATAGACAAGGCCTACTCCCTGCTCAGTGAACTGGACTCAACACCCCCTAGTCACCGCACAAGAATATATCTGACTAGTATGAATCTGAAAACCTATGTATCGATATCTCTCTGCAAGTGAATCAAGAGGGTGTAAAGCGGCATAAACACAGCAGGGAAAAGCAGCCAAACCCCATTCTAAACATACATTACTTTAAAAAACCCACAAAGCAAAGACAGTGAAAGAGAGAGAAATTCTTACAAAATCCGTTCAGGGTCTCTGATGCAACCTGGATTGACCATATCTAGACCCACAGCTGGATGAGACATAAGGCTGGACACTCTTGGGGCTGAGAGAATTGGTGAGGTTGGGTGAGCAAATGCAGATACTTTAAAGTAATACCGCGGGGTACCCACCCCATGGGTCTCAAATCTCCAGGTACAAGGGAATCTTCCTACATCAAAACATGCGTGGGAAAGCAGAAGATGGTATGCCGTGAGATCGGGAAAGGTTTTTAAAACGCACCTCATTTCTCCTCTCCTTGTGCTCGGGTTCGCCATTCCAGCCGCTTGACTAACCATCTCCCTACTTGGAGAATCAGCACCTTTAACCTACTGTTTCGTCCAGGTTGCAATTTTTCCTGAGGATGCACGGGAAGACAGGGAACCAACGAAGACTAGCCCTAGGTGTTGGACAGGCACAGGTCACTCCATTTTCCCATCAGGAAGAAGAATGAACCACAGGCTCAGCCTGCCCCCCAGAACCAAAATAGGGCCTGAAGCAATCCTGCGCTTTTGCGGCCAGCTTCCAAAAAAACGAGGAGACAAATGGAGCTCAGGGGCACTGCAATTCACAAACGTGCAGAGTTATGAATGAGAACTCTCGTCCACAAATATATTGAGGGAAGGCAACGAAGAGGATTTGAAAGCAAGGCAGATTTGCAGGAAACAGATTTCAGGAGGTAGATTCGACTCGCCTTTAAAGCACATGAAAAGCGGCAAAACGTTGACAATGATGCCCTTGGCCAAAAAGGGCGTATGCGTTTTTTCCTGAATATATTCAGGAAAAAACGCATACGCCCTTTTTGGCCAACCAAGCAAGCCGGAAGGGCAAATCAAGCGCTACAAAGAAGTCTCGCTTGCCCTCGGTCAAAAGGGCCATGCTGAACAAAGTGTAAAAACCAGAAAATCAGGACAGGCCATGGAGACATGGGAGCCTTGCTACGCTGATGGGCGGGATGTAAATTGCCAACAGGCACTCTGGAGAAGAGTACGGTGTGTCCTGAAACAAGTAATAAACACAGCGTTGAGAGCATAGGGCACTTCCACTCATGGGCGTATAAATTGGGAAAACTAAAAATCAACACGACACAGGCACCCCAAACTTTACAGCTGCTCTGTTGCCAAGAACCTCCACTTCGGTACACCTTCAATATCCCAGGAAAGAGAAAAATGGATAAAGAAATGGTGGTACTTGGCACAATGGAATATCACTCAGCCATGAAATCAATGTCATAAGGCTAGTTAGCAGCATGATGAGTGGATTTAGGTACGATGATTCTAAGCGAAATAAGTCACACAGAAAAAGACACTTATCCTAAGATATCGCGTATAGAGGGAATGTCAAAATCGCTACACTTGAACTGAATTACAAAACAGAACAGAGTCACACCTTTAGAAGACACACTATGGCTGCTTAACGGGAAAGGTGAGGTGGGGTGATGCATAAAACAAGGGTTTCAAATTAGCTCAGAGACCGCTCCATAAGCCAAATATGTAATAGACAAGGCCTACTCCCTGCTCAGTGAACTGGACTCAACACACCCTAGTCACCACACAAGAATATATCTGACTAGTAAGAATCTGAAAACCTATATATCGATATCTCTCTGCAAGTGAATCAAGAGGGTGTAAAGCGGCATCAACACAGCAGGGAAAAGCAGCCAAGCCCGATTCTAACATAAATTTCTTTAAAAAACCCACAAAACAAAGACAGTGAAAGAGAGAGAAATTCTTACAAAATCCGTTCAGGGTCTATGATGCAACCTGGATTGACCATATCTAGACCCACAGCTGGATGAGACATAAGGCTGGACACTATTGGGGCTGAGAGGATTGGTGAGGTTGGGTGAGCAAACGCAGATACTTTAAAGTAACACTGCGGGGAACACACCCCATGGGTCTCAAATCTCCAGGTACAAGGGCATCTTCCTACATCAAAACATGCATGGGAAACCCAGAAGATGGTATGCATGAGATCGGGAAAGGTTTCTAAAATGCACTTAATTTCTCCTCTCCTTGTGCTCGGGTTCACCATTCCAGCCGCTTGACTAACCATCTCCCTACTTGGAGAATCAGCACCTTTAACCTCCTGATTGTACAGGTTGCAATTTGTCCTGAGGATGAACGGGAAGTCGGGGAACCAACGAGAGACAAGCCCTAGGTGTTGGGACAGGCACAGGTCACTCCATTTTCCCATCAGGAAGAAGAATGAACCACAGGCTCAGCCTGCCCCCCAGAACCAAAATAGGGCCTGAAGCAATCCTGCGCTTTTGCGGCCAGCTCCCAAAAAAGCGAGGAGACAAATGGAGCTCAGGGGCACTGCAATTCACAAACGTGCAGAGTTATAAATGAGAACTCTCGTCCACAAATATATTGAGGGAAGGCAACGAAGAGGATTTGAAAGCAAGGCAGATTTGCAGGAAACAGATTTCAGGAGGTAGATTCGACTCGCCTTTACAGCACATGAAAAGCGGCAAAACGTTGACAATGATGCCCTTGGCCAAAAAGGGCGTATGCGTTTTTTAATGAATATATTCAGGAAAAAAACGCATACGCCCTTTTTGGCCTACCAAGCAAGCCGGAAGGGCAAATCAGCGCTACAAAGAAGTCTCGCTTGCCCTCGGTCAAAAGGGCCATGCTAAACAAAGTGTAAAACCCAGAAAAGCAGGACAGGCCATGGAGACATGGGAGCCTTACTACGCTGATGGGCGGGATGTAAATTGCCAACAGGCACTCTGGAGAAGAGTACAGTGTGTCCTGAAACAAGTAATAAACACAGCGTAGAGAGCATAGGGCACTTCCACTCATCGGCGTATAAATTGGGAAAACTAAAAATCAACAAGACACAGGCACCCTAAAGTTTACGGCTGCTCTGTTTCCAAGAACCTCCGCTTCGGTACACCTTCAATATCCCAGGAAAGAGAAAAATGGATAAAGAAATGGTGGTACTTGGCACAATGGAATATCACTCAGCCATGAAATCAATGTCATAAGGCTAGTTAGCAGCATGATGAGTGGATTTAGGTACGATGATTCTAAGTGAAATAAGTCACACAGAAAAAGACACTTATCCTAAGATATCGCTTATAGAGGGAATGTCAAAATCGCTACACTTGAACTGAATTACAAAACAGAACAGAGTCACACCTTTAGAAGACACACTATGGCTGCTTAACGGGAAAGGTGAGGTGGGGTGATGCATAAAACAAGGGTTTGAAATTAGCTCAGACACCGCTCCATAAGCCAAATATGTAATAGACAAGGCTACTCCCTGCTCAGTGAACTGGACTCAACACACCCTAGTCACCGCACAAGAATATATCTTACTAGTATGAATCTGAAAACCTATGTATCGATATCTCTCTGCAAGTGAATCAAGAGGGTGTAAAGCGGCATAAACACAGCAGGGAAAAGCAGCCAAACCCCATTCTAAACATACATTACTTTAAAAAACCCACAAAGCAAAGACAGTGAAAGAGAGAGAAATTCTTACAAAATCCGTTCAGGGTCTCTGATGCAACCTGGATTGACCATATCTAGACCCACAGCTGGATGAGACATAAGGCTGGACACTCTTGGGGCTGAGAGGATTGGTGAGGTTGGGTGAGCAAATGCAGATACTTTAAAGTAATACCGCGGGGTACCCACCCCATGGGTCTCAAATCTCCAGGTACAAGGGAATCTTCCTACATCAAAACATGCATGGGAAACCCAGAAGATGGTATGCCGTGAGATCGGGAAAGGTTTCTAAAACGCACCTCATTTCTCCTCTCCTTGTGCTCGGGTTCGCCATTCCAGCCGCTTGACTAACCATCTCCCTACTTGCAGAATCAGCACCTTTAACCTCCTGATTGTACAGGTTGCAATTTGTCCTGAGGATGAACGGGAAGACGCGGAACCAACGAGAGACGAGCCCTAGGTGTTGGGACAGGCATAGGTCACTCCATTTTCCCATCAGGAAGAAGAATGAACCACAGGCTCAGCCTGCCCCCCAGAACCAAAATAGGGCCTGAAGCAATCCTGCGCTTTTGCGGCCAGCTCCCAAAAAAGCGAGGAGACAAATGGAGCTCAGGGGCACTGCAATTCACAAACGTGCAGAGTTATAAATGAGAACTCTCGTCCACAAATATATTGAGGGAAGGCAACGAAGAGGATTTGAAAGCAAGGCAGATTTGCAGGAAACAGATTTCAGGAGGTAGATTCGACTCGCCTTTAAAGCACATGAAAAGCGGCAAAACGTTGACAATGATGCCCTTGGCCAAAAAGGGCGTATGCGTTTTTTCCTGAATATATTCAGGAAAAAACGCATACGCCCTTTTTGGCCAACCAAGCAAGCCGGAAGGGCAAATCAGCGCTACAAAGAAGTCTCGCTTGCCCTCGGTCAAAAGGGCCATGCTGAACAAAGTGTAAAAACCAGAAAATCAGGACAGGCCATGGAGACATGGGAGCCTTGCTACGCTGATGGGCGGGATGTAAATTGCCAACAGGCACTCTGGAGAAGAGTACGGTGTGTCCTGAAACAAGTAATAAACACAGCGTTGAGAGCATAGGGCACTTCCACTCATGGGCGTATAAATTGGGAAAACTAAAAATCAACACGACACAGGCACCCCAAACTTTACAGCTGCTCTGTTGCCAAGAACCTCCACTTCGGTACACCTTCAATATCCCAGGAAAGAGAAAAATGGATAAAGAAATGGTGGTACTTGGCACAATGGAATATCACTCAGCCATGAAATCAATGTCATAAGGCTAGTTAGCAGCATGATGAGTGGATTTAGGTACGATGATTCTAAGCGAAATAAGTCACACAGAAAAAGACACTTATCCTAAGATATCGCGTATAGAGGGAATGTCAAAATCGCTACACTTGAACTGAATTACAAAACAGAACAGAGTCACACCTTTAGAAGACACACTATGGCTGCTTAACGGGAAAGGTGAGGTGGGGTGATGCATAAAACAAGGGTTTCAAATTAGCTCAGAGACCGCTCCATAAGCCAAATATGTAATAGACAAGGCCTACTCCCTGCTCAGTGAACTGGACTCAACACACCCTAGTCACCACACAAGAATATATCTGACTAGTAAGAATCTGAAAACCTATATATCGATATCTCTCTGCAAGTGAATCAAGAGGGTGTAAAGCGGCATCAACACAGCAGGGAAAAGCAGCCAAGCCCGATTCTAAACATAAATTTCTTTAAAAAACCCACAAAACAAAGACAGTGAAAGAGAGAGAAATTCTTACAAAATCCGTTCAGGGTCTATGATGCAACCTGGATTGACCATATCTAGACCCACAGCTGGATGAGACATAAGGCTGGACACTATTGGGGCTGAGAGGATTGGTGAGGTTGGGTGAGCAAACGCAGATACTTTAAAGTAACACTGCGGGGAACACACCCCATGGGTCTCAAATCTCCAGGTACAAGGGCATCTTCCTACATCAAAACATGCATGGGAAACCCAGAAGATGGTATGCCATGAGATCGGGAAAGGTTTCTAAAATGCACTTAATTTCTCCTCTCCTTGTGCTCGGGTTCACCATTCCAGCCGCTTGACTAACCATCTCCCTACTTGGAGAATCAGCACCTTTAACCTCCTGATTGTACAGGTTGCAATTTGTCCTGAGGATGAACGGGAAGTCGGGGAACCAACGAGAGACAAGCCCTAGGTGTTGGGACAGGCACAGGTCACTCCATTTTCCCATCAGGAAGAAGAATGAACCACAGGCTCAGCCTGCCCCCCAGAACCAAAATAGGGCCTGAAGCAATCCTGCGCTTTTGCGGCCAGCTCCCAAAAAAGCGAGGAGACAAATGGAGCTCAGGGGCACTGCAATTCACAAACGTGCAGAGTTATAAATGAGAACTCTCGTCCACAAATATATTGAGGGAAGGCAACGAAGAGGATTTGAAAGCAAGGCAGATTTGCAGGAAACAGATTTCAGGAGGTAGATTCGACTCGCCTTTACAGCACATGAAAAGCGGCAAAACGTTGACAATGATGCCCTTGGCCAAAAAGGGCGTATGCGTTTTTTAATGAATATATTCAGGAAAAAACGCATACGCCCTTTTTGGCCTACCAAGCAAGCCGGAAGGGCAAATCAGCGCTACAAAGAAGTCTCGCTTGCCCTCGGTCAAAAGGGCCATGCTAAACAAAGTGTAAAACCCAGAAAAGCAGGACAGGCCATGGAGACATGGGAGCCTTACTACGCTGATGGGCGGGATGTAAATTGCCAACAGGCACTCTGGAGAAGAGTACAGTGTGTCCTGAAACAAGTAATAAACACAGCGTAGAGAGCATAGGGCACTTCCACTCATCGGCGTATAAATTGGGAAAACTAAAAATCAACAAGACACAGGCACCCTAAAGTTTACGGCTGCTCTGTTTCCAAGAACCTCCGCTTCGGTACACCTTCAATATCCCAGGAAAGAGAAAAATGGATAAAGAAATGGTGGTACTTGGCACAATGGAATATCACTCAGCCATGAAATCAATGTCATAAGGCTAGTTAGCAGCATGATGAGTGGATTTAGGTACGATGATTCTAAGTGAAATAAGTCACACAGAAAAAGACACTTATCCTAAGATATCGCTTATAGAGGGAATGTCAAAATCGCTACACTTGAACTGAATTACAAAACAGAACAGAGTCACACCTTTAGAAGACACACTATGGCTGCTTAACGGGAAAGGTGAGGTGGGGTGATGCATAAAACAAGGGTTTGAAATTAGCTCAGACACCGCTCCATAAGCCAAATATGTAATAGACAAGGCCTACTCCCTGCTCAGTGAACTGGACTCAACACACCCTAGTCACCGCACAAGAATATATCTTACTAGTATGAATCTGAAAACCTATGTATCGATATCTCTCTGCAAGTGAATCAAGAGGGTGTAAAGCGGCATAAACACAGCAGGGAAAAGCAGCCAAACCCCATTCTAAACATACATTACTTTAAAAAACCCACAAAGCAAAGACAGTGAAAGAGAGAGAAATTCTTACAAAATCCGTTCAGGGTCTCTGATGCAACCTGGATTGACCATATCTAGACCCACAGCTGGATGAGACATAAGGCTGGACACTCTTGGGGCTGAGAGGATTGGTGAGGTTGGGTGAGCAAATGCAGATACTTTAAAGTAATACCGCGGGGTACCCACCCCATGGGTCTCAAATCTCCAGGTACAAGGGAATCTTCCTACATCAAAACATGCATGGGAAACCCAGAAGATGGTATGCCGTGAGATCGGGAAAGGTTTCTAAAACGCACCTCATTTCTCCTCTCCTTGTGCTCGGGTTCGCCATTCCAGCCGCTTGACTAACCATCTCCCTACTTGCAGAATCAGCACCTTTAACCTCCTGATTGTACAGGTTGCAATTTGTCCTGAGGATGAACGGGAAGACGCGGAACCAACGAGAGACGAGCCCTAGGTGTTGGGACAGGCATAGGTCACTCCATTTTCCCATCAGGAAGAAGAATGAACCACAGGCTCAGCCTGCCCCCCAGAACCAAAATAGGGCCTGAAGCAATCCTGCGCTTTTGCGGCCAGCTCCCAAAAAAGCGAGGAGACAAATGGAGCTCAGGGGCACTGCAATTCACAAACGTGCAGAGTTATAAATGAGAACTCTCGTCCACAAATATATTGAGGGAAGGCAATGAAGAGGATTTGAAAGCAAGGCAGATTTGCAGGAAACAGATTTCAGGAGGTAGATTCGACTCGCCTTTAAAGCACATGAAAAGCGGCAAAACGTTGACAATGATGCCCTTGGCCAAAAAGGGCGTATGCGTTTTTTCCTGAATATATTCAGGAAAAAACGCATACGCCCTTTTTGGCCAACCAAGCAACCCGGAAGGGAAAATCAGCGCTACAAAGAAGTCTCGCTTGCCCTCGGTCAAAAGGGCCATGCTGAAAAAACAGTAAAAACCAGAAAAGCAGGACAGGCCATGGAGACATGGGAGCCTTGCTACGCTGATGGGCGGGATGTAAATTGCCAACAGGCACTCTGGAGAAGAGTACGGTGTGTCCTGAAACAAGTAATAAACACAGCGTAGAGATCATAGGGCACTTCCACTTAAGGGCGTATAAATTGGGAAAACTAAAAATCAACAAGACACAGGCACCCTAAAGTTTACGGCTGCTCTGTTTCCAAGAACCTCCACTTCGGTACACCTTCAATATCCCAGGAAAGAGAAAAATGGATAAAGAAATGGTGGTACTTGGCACAATGGAATATCACTCAGCCATGAAATCAATGTCATAAGGCTAGTTAGCAGCATGATGAGTGGATTTAGGTACGATGATTCTAAGTGAAATAAGTCACACAGAAAAAGGCCCTTATCCTAAGATATCGCTTATAGAGGGAATGTCAAAATCGCTACACTTGAACTGAATTACAAAACAGAACAGAGTCACACCTTTAGAAGACACACTATGGCTGCTTAATGGGAAAGGTGAGGTGGGGTGATGCATAAAACAAGGGTTTGAAATTAGCTCAGACACGGCTCCATAAGCCAAATATGTAATAGACAAGGCCTACTCCCTGCTCAGTGAACTGGACTCAACACCCCCTAGTCACCGCACAAGAATATATCTGACTAGTATGAATCTGAAAACCTATGTATCGATATCTCTCTGCAAGTGAATCAAGAGGGTGTAAAGCGGCATCAACACAGCAGGGAAAAGCAGCCAAGCCCGATTCTAAACATAAATTACTTTAAAAAACCCACAAAACAAAGACAGTGAAAGAGAGAGAAATTCTTACAAAATCCGTTCAGGGTCTATGATGCAACCTGGATTGACCATATCAAGACCCACAGCTGGATGAGACATAAGGCTGGACACTCTTGGGGCTGAGAGGGTTGGTGAGGTTGGGTGAGCAAATGCAGATACTTTAAAGTAACACTGCGGGGAACACACCCCATGGGTCTCAAATCTCCAGGTACAAGGGAATCTTCCTACATCAAAACATGCATGGGAAACCCAGAAGATGGTATGCCATGAGATCGGGAAAGGTTTCTAAAACGCACCTCATTTCTCCTCTCCTTGTGCTCGGGTTCGCCATTCCAGCCGCTTGACTAACCATCTCCCTACTTGGAGAATCAGCACCTTTAACCTCCTGATTGTACAGGTTGCAATTTGTCCTGAGGATGAACGGGAAGATGCGGAACCAACGAGAGACGAGCCCTAGGTGTTGGGACAGGCATAGGTCACTCCATTTTCCCATCAGGAAGAAGAATGAACCACAGGCTCAGCCTGCCCCCCAGAACCAAAATAGGGCCTGAAGCAATCCTGCGCTTTTGCGGCCAGCTCCCAAAAAAGCGAGGAGACAAATGGAGCTCAGGGGCACTGCAATTCACAAACGTGCAGAGTTATAAATGAGAACTCTCGTCCACAAATATATTGAGGGAAGGCAACGAAGAGGATTTGAAAGCAAGGCAGATTTGCAGGAAACAGATTTCAGGAGGTAGATTCGACTCGCCTTTAAAGCACATGAAAAGCGGCAAAACGTTGACAATGATGCCCTTGGCCAAAAAGGGCGTATGCGTTTTTTCCTGAATATATTCAGGAAAAAACGCATACGCCCTTTTTGGCCAACCAAGCAAGCCGGAAGGGCAAATCAGCGCTACAAAGAAGTCTCGCTTGCCCTCGGTCAAAAGGGCCATGCTGAACAAACTGTAAAAACCAGAAAAGCAGGACAGGCCATGGAGACATGGAAGCCTTGCTACGCTGATGGGCGGGATGTAAATTGCCAACAGGCACTCTGGAGAAGAGTACGGTGTGTCCTGAAACAAGTAATAAACACAGCGTAGAGAGCATAGGGCACTTCCACTCAAGGGCGTATAAATTGGGAAAACTAAAAATCAACAAGACACAGGCACCCTAAAGTTTACGGCTGCTCTGTTTCCAAGAACCTCCACTTCGGTACACCTTCAATATCCCAGGAAAGAGAAAAATGGATAAAGAAATGGTGGTACTTGGCACAGTGGAATATCACTCAGCCATGAAATCAATGTCATAAGGCTAGTTAGCAGCATGATGAGTGGATTTAGATACGATGATTCTAAGTGAAATAAGTCACACAGAAAAAGACACTTATCCTAAGATATCGCTTATAGAGGGAATGTCAAAATCGTTACACTTGAACTGAATTACAAAACAGAACAGAGTCACACCTTTAGAAGACACACTATGGCTGCTTAACGGGAAAGGTGAGGTGGGGTGATGCATAAAACAAGGGTTTGAAATTAGCTCAGAGACCGCTCCATAAGCCAAATATGTAATAGACAAGGCCTACTCCCTGCTCAGTGAACTGGACTCAACACACCCTAGTCAACACACAAGAATATATCTGACTAGTAAGAATCTGAAAACCTATGTATCGATATCTCTCTGCAAGTGAATCAAGAGGGTGTAAAGCGGCATCAACACAGCAGGGAAAAGCAGCCAAGCCCGATTCTAAACATAAATTACTTTAAAAAACCCACAAAACAAAGACAGTGAAAGAGAGAGAAATTCTTACAAAATCCGTTCAGGGTCTATGATGCAACCTGGATTGACCATATCAAGACCCACAGCTGGATGAGACATAAGGCTGGACACTCTTGGGGCTGAGAGGGTTGGTGAGGTTGGGTGAGCAAATGCAGATACTTTAAAGTAACACTGCGTGGAACACACCCCATGGGTCTCAAATCTCCAGGTACAAGGGAATCTTCCTACATCAAAACATGCATGGGAAACCCAGAAGATGGTATGCCATGAGATCGGGAAAGGTTTCTAAAACGCACCTCATTTCTCCTCTCCTTGTGCTCGGGTTCGCCATTCCAGCCGCTTGACTAACCATCTCCCTACTTGGAGAATCAGCACCTTTAACCTCCTGATTGTACAGGTTGCAATTTGTCCTGAGGATGAACGGGAAGATGCGGAACCAACGAGAGACGAGCCCTAGGTGTTGGGACAGGCATAGGTCACTCCATTTTCCCATCAGGAAGAAGAATGAACCACAGGCTCAGCCTGCCCCCCAGAACCAAAATAGGGCCTGAAGCAATCCTGCGCTTTTGCGGCCAGCTCCCAAAAAAGCGAGGAGACAAATGGAGCTCAGGGGCACTGCAATTCACAAACGTGCAGAGTTATAAATGAGAACTCTCGTCCACAAATATATTGAGGGAAGGCAACGAAGAGGATTTGAAAGCAAGGCAGATTTGCAGGAAACAGATTTCAGGAGGTAGATTCGACTCGCCTTTAAAGCACATGAAAAGCGGCAAAACGTTGACAATGATGCCCTTGACCAAAAAGGGCGTATGCGTTTTTTCCTGAATATATTCAGGAAAAAACGCATACGCCCTTTTTGGCCAACCAAGCAAGCCGGAAGGGCAAATCAGCGCTACAAAGAAGTCTCGCTTGCCCTCGGTCAAAAGGGCCATGCTGAACAAAGTGTAAAAACCAGAAAAACAGGACAGGCCATGGAGACATGGAAGCCTTGCTACGCTGATGGGCGGGATGTAAATTGCCAACAGGCACTCTGGAGAAGAGTACGGTGTGTCCTGAAACAAGTAATAAACACAGCGTTGAGAGCATAGGGCACTTCCACTCATGGGCGTATAAATTGGGAAAACTAAAAATCAACAAGACACAGGCACCCTAAAGTTTACGGCTGCTCTGTTTCCAAGAACCTCCACTTCGGTACACCTTCAATATCCCAGGAAAGAGAAAAATGGATAAAGAAATGGTGGTACTTGGCACAGTGGAATATCACTCAGCCATGAAATCAATGTCATAAGGCTAGTTAGCAGCTTGATGAGTGGATTTAGATACGATGATTCCAAGTGAAATAAGTCACACAGAAAAAGACACTTATCCTAAGATATCGCTTATAGAGGGAATGTCAAAATCGCTACACGTGAACTGAATTACAAAACAGAACAGAGTCACACCTTTAGAAGACACACCGTGGCTGCTTAACGGGAAAGGTGAGGTGGGGTGATGCATAAAACAAGGGTTTGAAATTAGCTCAGAGACCGCTCCATAAGCCAAATATGTAATAGACAAGGCCTACTCCCTGCTCAGTGAACTGGACTCAACACACCCTAGTCAACACACAAGAATATATCTGACTAGTAAGAATCTGAAAACCTATGTATCGATATCTCTCTGCAAGTGAATCAAGAGGGTGTAAAGCGGCATCAACACAGCAGGGAAAAGCAGCCAAGCCCGATTCTAAACATAAATTACTTTAAAAAACCCACAAAACAAAGACAGTGAAAGAGAGAGAAATTCTTACAAAATCCATTTAGGGTCTATGATGCAACCTGGATTGACCATATCAAAACCCACAGCTGGATGAGACATAAGGCTGGACACTCTTGGGGCTGAGAGGATTGGTGAGGTTGGGTGAGCAAACGCAGATACTTTAAAGTAACACTGCGGGGAACACACCCCATGGGTCTCAAATCTCCAGGTACAAGGGAATCTTCCTACATCAAAACATGCATGGGAAACCCAGAAGATGGTATGCCATGAGATCGGGAAAGGTTTCTAAAACGCACCTCATTTCTCCTCTCCTTGTGCTCGGGTTCGCCATTCCAGCCGCTTGACTAACCATCTCCCTACTTGGAGAAACAGCACCTTTAACCTCCTGATTGTACAGGTTGCAATTTGTCCTGAGGATGAACGGGAAGACGCGGAACCAACGAGAGACGAGCCCTAGGTGTTGGGACAGGCATAGGTCACTCCATTTTCCCATCAGGAAGAAGAATGAACCACAGGCTCAGCCTGCCCCCCAGAACCAAAATAGGGCCTGAAGTAATCCTGCGCTTTTGCGGCCAGCTCCCAAAAAAGCGAGGAGACAAATGGAGCTCAGGGGCACTGCAATTCACAAACGTGCAGAGTTATAAATGAGAACTCTCGTCCACAAATATATTGAGGGAAGGCAACGAAGAGGATTTGAAAGCAAGGCAGATTTGCAGGAAACAGATTTCAGGAGGTAGATTCGACTCGCCTTTAAAGCACATGAAAAGCGGCAAAACGTTGACAATGATGCCCTTGGCCAAAAAGGGCGTATGCGTTTTTTCCTGAATATATTCAGGAAATACGCATACGCCCTTTTTGGCCAACCAAGCAAGCCGGAAGGGCAAATCAGCGCTACAAAGAAGTCTCGCTTGCCCTCGGTCAAAAGGGCCATGCTGAACAAACAGTAAAAACCAGAAAAGCAGGACAGGCCATGGAGACATGGGAGCCTTGCTACGCTGATGGGCGGGATATAAATTGCCAACAGGCACTCTGGAGAAGAGTACGGTGTGTCCTGAAACAAGTAATAAACACAGCGTAGAGAGCATAGGGCACTTCCACTCATGGGCGTATAAATTGGGAAAACTAAAAATCAACAAGACACAGGCACCCTAAAGTTTAAGGCTGCTCTGTTTCCAAGAATCTCCGCTTCGGTACACCTTCAATATCCCAGGAAAGAGAAAAATGGATAAAGAAATGGTGGTACTTGGCACAATGGAATATCACTCAGCCATGAAATCAATGTCATAAGGCTAGTTAGCAGCATGATGAGTGGATTTAGGTACGATGATTCTAAGTGAAATAAGTCACACAGAAAAAGACACTTATCCTAAGATATCGCTTATAGAGGGAATGTCAAAATCGCTACACTTGAACTGAATTACAAAACAGAACAGAGGCACACCTTTAGAAGACACACTATGGCTGCTTAATCGGAAAGGTGAGGTGGGGTGATGCATAAAACAAGGGTTTGAAATTAGCTCAGACACCGCTCCATAAGCCAAATATGTAATAGACAAGGCCTACTCCCTGCTCAGTGAACTGGACTCAACACCCCCTAGTCACCGCACAAGAATATATCTGACTAGTATGAATCTGAAAACCTATGTATCGATATCTCTCTGCAAGTGAATCAAGAGGGTGTAAAGCGGCATCAACACAGCAGGGAAAAGCAGCCAAACCCCATTCTAAACATAAATTACTTAAAAACACCCACAAAACAAAGACAGTGAAAGAGAGAGAAATTCTTACAAAATCCGTTCAGGGTCTCTGATGCAACCTGGATTGACCATATCTAGACCCACAGCTGGATGAGACATAAGGCTGGACACTCTTGGGGCTGAGAGGATTGGTGAGGTTGGGTGAGCAAACGCAGATACTTTAAAGTAACACTGCGGGGAACACACCCCATGGGTCTCAAATCTCCAGGTACAAGGGCATCTTCCTACATCAAAACATGCATGGGAAACCCAGAAGATGGTATGCCATGAGATCGGGAAAGGTTTCTAAAACGCACCTCATTTCTCCTCTCCTTGTGCTCGGGTTCGCCATTCCAGCCGCTTGACTAACCATCTCCCTACTTGGAGAATCAGCACCTTTAACCTCCTGATTGTACAGGTTGCAATTTGTCCTGAGGATGAACGGGAAGACGCGGAACCAACGAGAGACGAGCCCTAGGTGTTGGGACAGGCATAGGTCACTCCATTTTCCCATCAGGAAGAAGAATGAACCACAGGCTCAGCCTGCCCCCCAGAACCAAAATAGGGCCTGAAGCAATCCTGCGCTTTTGCGGCCAGCTCCCAAAAAAGCGAGGAGACAAATGGAGCTCAGGGGCACTGCAATTCACAAACGTGCAGAGTTATAAATGAGAACTCTCGTCCACAAATATATTGAGGGAAGGCAACGAAGAGGATTTGAAAGCAAGGCAGATTTGCAGGAAACAGATTTCAGGAGGTAGATTCGACTCGCCTTTAAAGCACATGAAAAGCGGCAAAACGTTGACAATGATGCCCTTGGCCAAAAAGGGCGTATGCGTTTTTTCCTGAATATATTCAGGAAAAAACGCATACGCCCTTCTTGGCCAACCAAGCAAGCCGGAAGGGCAAATCAGTGCTACAAAGAAGTCTCGCTTGCCCTCGGTCAAAAGGGCCATGCTGAACAAAGTGTAAAAACCAGAAAAGCAGGACAGGCCATGGAGACATGGGAGCCTTGCTACGCTGATGGGCGGGATGTAAATTTCCAACAGGCACTCTGGAGAAGAGTACGGTGTGTCCTGAAACAAGTAATAAACACAGCGTAGAGAGCATAGGGCACTTCCACTCAAGGGCGTATAAATTGGGAAAACTAAAAATCAACAAGACACAGGCACCCTAAAGTTTACGGCTGCTCTGTTTCCAAGAACCTCCACTTCGGTACACCTTCAATATCCCAGGAAAGAGAAAAATGGATAAAGAAATGGTGGTACTTGGCACAATGGAATATCACTCAGCCATGAAGTCAATGTCATAAGGCTAGTTAGCAGCATGATGAGTGGATTTAGATACGATGATTCTAAGTGAAATAAGTCACACAGAAAAAGACACTTATCCTAAGATATCGCTTATAGAGGGAATGTCAAAATCGCTACACTTGAACTGAATTACAAAACAGAACAGAGTCACACCTTTAGAAGACACACTATGGCTGCTTAACGGGAAAGGTGAGGTGGGGTGATACATAAAACAAGGGTTTGAAATTAGCTCAGACACCGCTCCATAAGCCAAATATGTAATAGACAAGGCCTACTCCCTGCTCAGTGAACTGGACTCAACACACCCTAGTCACCACACAAGAATATATCTGACTAGTAAGAATCTGAAAACCTATGTATCGATATCTCTCTGCAAGTGAATCAAGAGGGTGTAAAGCGGCATCAACACAGCAGGGAAAAGCAGCCAAGCCCGATTCTAAACATAAATTACTTTAAAAAACCCACAAAACAAAGACAGTGAAAGAGAGAGAAATTCTTACAAAATCCGTTCAGGGTCTCTGATGCAACCTGGATTGACCATATCTAGACCCACAGCTGGATGAGACAGAAGGCTGGACACTCTTGGGGCTGAGAGGATTGGTGAGGTTGGGTGAGCAAACGCAGATACTTTAAAGTAACACTGCGGGGAACACACCCCATGGGTCTCAAATCTCCAGGTACAAGGGCATCTTCCTACATCAAAACATGCATGGGAAACCC
The DNA here is from genome assembly GCF_028564815.1 of Eubalaena glacialis. NCBI lineage: Eukaryota > Metazoa > Chordata > Mammalia > Artiodactyla > Balaenidae > Eubalaena > Eubalaena glacialis. The sequence goes on from NW_026871326.1 coordinate 617,897, forward strand.
AGAAGATGGTATGCCATGAGATCGGGAAAGGTTTCTAAAACGCACCTCATTTCTCCTCTCCTTGTGCTCGGGTTCGCCATTCCAGCCGCTTGACTAACCATCTCCCTACTTGGAGAATCAGCACCTTTAACCTCCTGATTGTACAGGTTGCAATTTGTCCTGAGGATGAACGGGAAGACGCGGAACCAACGAGAGACGAGCCCTAGGTGTTGGGACAGGCATAGGTCACTCCATTTTCCCATCAGGAAGAAGAATGAACCACAGGCTCAGCCTGCCCCCCAGAACCAAAATAGGGCCTGAAGCAATCCTGCGCTTTTGCGGCCAGCTCCCAAAAAAGCGAGGAGACAAATGGAGCTCAGGGGCACTGCAATTCACAAACGTGCAGAGTTATAAATGAGAACTCTCGTCCACAAATATATTGAGGGAAGGCAACGAAGAGGATTTGAAAGCAAGGCAGATTTGCAGGAAACAGATTTCAGGAGGTAGATTCGACTCGCCTTTAAAGCACATGAAAAGCGGCAAAACGTTGACAATGATGCCCTTGGCCAAAAAGGGCGTATTCGTTTTTTCCCGAATATATTCAGGAAAAAACGCATACGCCCTTTTTGGTCAACCAAGCAAGCCGGAAGGGCAAATCAGCGCTACAAAGAAGTCTCGCTTGCCCTCGGTCAAAAGGGCCATGCTGAACAAACAGTAAAAACCAGAAAAGCAGGACAGGCCATGGAGACATGGGAGCCTTGCTACGCTGATGGGCGGGATGTAAATTTCCAACAGGCACTCTGGAGAAGAGTACGGTGTGTCCTGAAACAAGTAATAAACACAGCGTAGAGAGCATAGGGCACTTCCACTCAAGGGCGTATAAATTGGGAAAACTAAAAATCAACAAGACAAAGGCACCCTAAAGTTTACGGCTGCTCTGTTTCCAAGAACCTCCACTTCGGTACACCTTCAATATCCCAGGAAAGAGAAAAATGGATAAAGAAATGGTGGTACTTGGCACAATGGAATATCACTCAGCCATGAAATCAATGTCATAAGGCTAGTTAGCAGCATGATGAGTGGATTTAGATACGATGATTCTAAGTGAAATAAGTCACACAGAAAAAGACACTTATCCTAAGTTATCGCTTATAGAGGGAATGTCAAAATCGCTACACTTGAACTGAATTACAAAACAGAACAGAGTCACACCTTTAGAAGACACACTATGGCTGCTTAACGGGAAAGGTGAGGTGGGGTGATGCATAAAACAAGGGTTTGAAATTAGCTCAGAGACCGCTCCATAAGCCAAATATGTAATAGACAAGGCCTACTCCCTGCTCAGTGAACTGGACTCAACACACCCTAGTCACCACACAAGAATATATCTGACTAGTAAGAATCTGAAAACCTATGTATCGATATCTCTCTGCAAGTGAATCAAGAGGGTGTAAAGCGGCATCAACACAGCAGGGAAAAGCAGCCAAGCCCGATTCTAAATATAAATTACTTTAAAAAACCCACAAAACAAAGACAGTGAAAGAGAGAGAAATTCTTACAAAATCCGTTCAGGGTCTCTGATGCAACCTGGATTGACCATATCTAGACCCACAGCTGGATGAGACAGAAGGCTGGACACTCTTGGGGCTGATAGGATTGGTGAGCTTGGGTGAGCAAACGCAGATACTTTAAAGTAACACTGCTGGGAACACACCCCATGGGTCTCAAATCTCCAGGTACAAGGGCATCTTCCTACATCAAAACATGCATGGGAAACCCAGAAGATGGTATGCCATTAGATCGGGAAAGGTTTCTAAAACGCACCTCATTTCTCCTCTCCTTGTGCTCGGGTTCGCCATTCCAGCCGCTTGACTAACCATCTCCCTACTTGGAGAATCAGCACCTTTAACCTCCTGATTGTACAGGTTGCAATTTGTCCTGAGGATGAACGGGAAGACGCGGAACCAACGAGAGACGAGCCCTAGGTGTTGGGACAGGCATAGGTCACTCCATTTTCCCATCAGGAAGAAGAATGAACCACAGGCTCAGCCTGCCCCCCAGAACCAAAATAGGGCCTGAAGCAATCCTGCGCTTTTGCGGCCAGCTCCCAAAAAAGCGAGGAGACAAATGGAGCTCAGGGGCACTGCAATTCACAAACGTGCAGAGTTATAAATGAGAATTCTCGTCCACAAATATATTGAGGGAAGGCAACGAAGAGGATTTGAAAGCAAGGCAGATTTGCAGGAAACAGATTTCAGGAGGTAGATTCGACTCGCCTTTAAAGCACATGAAAAGCGGCAAAACGTTGACAATGATGCCCTTGGCCAAAAAGGGCGTATGCGTTTTTTCCTGAATATATTCAGGAAAAAACGCATACGCCCTTTTTGGCCAACCAAGCAAGCCAGAAGGGCAAATCAGCGCTACAAAGAAGTCTCGCTTGCCCTCGGTCAAAAGGGCCATGCTGAACAAACAGTAAAAACCAGAAAAGCAGGACAGGCCATGGAGACATGGGAGCCTTGCTACGCTGATGGGCGGGATATAAATTGCCAACAGGCACTCTGGAGAAGAGTACGGTGTGTCCTGAAACAAGTAATAAACACAGCGTAGAGAGCATAGGGCACTTCCACTCATGGGCGTATAAATTGGGAAAACTAAAAATCAACAAGACACAGGCACCCTAAAGTTTACGGCTGCTCTGTTTCCAAGAATCTCCACTTCGGTACACCTTCAATATCCCAGGAAAGAAAAAAATGGATAAAGAAATGGTGGTACTCGGCACAATGGAATATCACTCAGCCATGAAATCAATGTCATAAGGCTAGTTAGCAGCATGATGAGTGGATTTAGCGACGATGATTCTAAGTGAAATAAGTCACACAGAAAAAGACACTTATCCTAAGATATCGCTTATAGAGGGAATGTCAAAATCGCTACACTTGAACTGAATTACAAAACAGAACAGAGGCACACCTTTAGAAGACACACTATGGCTGCTTAACCGGAAAGGTGAGGTGGGGTGATGCATAAAACAAGGGTTTGAAATTAGCTCAGACACCGCTCCATAAGCCAAATATGTAATAGACAAGGCCTACTCCCTGCTCAGTGAACTGGACTCAACACCCCCTAGTCACCGCACAAGAATATATCTGACTAGTATGAATCTGAAAACCTATGTATCGATATCTCTCTGCAAGTGAATCAAGAGGGTGTAAAGCGGCATAAACACAGCAGGGAAAAGCAGCCAAACCCCATTCTAAACATACATTACTTTAAAAAACCCACAAAGCAAAGACAGTGAAAGAGAGAGAAATTCTTACAAAATCCGTTCAGGGTCTCTGATGCAACCTGGATTGACCATATCTAGACCCACAGCTGGATGAGACAGAAGGCTGGACACTCTTGGGGCTGAGAGGATTGGTGAGGTTGGGTGAGCAAACGCAGATACTTTAAAGTAACACTGCGGGGAACACACCCCATGGGTCTCAAATCTCCAGGTACAAGGGAATCTTCCTACATCAAAACATGCATGGGAAAGCCAGAAGATGGTATGCCGTGAGATCGGGAAAGGTTTCTAAAACGCACCTCATTTCTCCTCTCCTTGTGCTCGGGTTCGCCATTCCAGCCGCTTGACTAACCATCTCCCTACTTGGAGAATCAGCACCTTTAACCTCCTGATTGTACAGGTTGCAATTTGTCCTGAGGATGAACGGGAAGACGCGGAACCAACGAGAGGCGAGCCCTAGGTGTTGGGACAGGCATAGGTCACTCCATTTTCCCATCAGGAAGAAGAATGAACCACAGGCTCAGCCTGCCCCCCAGAACCAAAATAGGGCCTGAAGCAATCCTGCGCTTTTGCGGCCAGCTCCCAAAAAAGCGAGGAGACAAATGGAGCTCAGGGGCACTGCAATTCACAAACGTGCAGAGTTATAAATGAGAACTCTCGTCCACAAATATATTGAGGGAAGGCAACGAAGAGGATTTGAAAGCAAGGCAGATTTGCAGGAAACAGATTTCAGGAGGTAGATTCGACTCGCCTTTAAAGCACATGAAAAGCGGCAAAACGTTGACAATGATGCCCTTGGCCAAAAAGGGCGTATGCGTTTTTTCCTGAATATATTCAGGAAAAAACGCATACGCCCTTCTTGGCCAACCAAGCAAGCCGGAAGGGCAAATCAGTGCTACAAAGAAGTCTCGCTTGCCCTCGGTCAAAAGGGCCATGCTGAACAAAGTGTAAAAACCAGAAAAGCAGGACAGGCCATGGAGACATGGGAGCCTTGCTACGCTGATGGGCGGGATGTAAATTTCCAACAGGCACTCTGGAGAAGAGTACGGTGTGTCCTGAAACAAGTAATAAACACAGCGTAGAGAGCATAGGGCACTTCCACTCAAGGGCGTATAAATTGGGAAAACTAAAAATCAACAAGACACAGGCACCCTAAAGTTTACGGCTGCTCTGTTTCCAAGAACCTCCACTTCGGTACACCTTCAATATCCCAGGAAAGAGAAAAATGGATAAAGAAATGGTGGTACTTGGCACAATGGAATATCACTCAGCCATGAAATCAATGTCATAAGGCTAGTTAGCAGCATGATGAGTGGATTTAGATACGATGATTCTAAGTGAAATAAGTCACACAGAAAAAGACACTTATCCTAAGATATCGCTTATAGAGGGAATGTCAAAATCGCTACACTTGAACTGAATTACAAAACAGAACAGAGTCACACCTTTAGAAGACACACTATGGCTGCTTAACGGGAAAGGTGAGGTGGGGTGATACATAAAACAAGGGTTTGAAATTAGCTCAGACACCGCTCCATAAGCCAAATATGTAATAGACAAGGCCTACTCCCTGCTCAGTGAACTGGACTCAACACACCCTAGTCACCACACAAGAATATATCTGACTAGTAAGAATCTGAAAACCTATGTATCGATATCTCTCTGCAAGTGAATCAAGAGGGTGTAAAGCGGCATCAACACAGCAGGGAAAAGCAGCCAAGCCCGATTCTAAACATAAATTACTTTAAAAAACCCACAAAACAAAGACAGTGAAAGAGAGAGAAATTCTTACAAAATCCGTTCAGGGTCTCTGATGCAACCTGGATTGACCATATCTAGACCCACAGCTGGATGAGACAGAAGGCTGGACACTCTTGGGGCTGAGAGGATTGGTGAGGTTGGGTGAGCAAACGCAGATACTTTAAAGTAACACTGCGGGGAACACACCCCATGGGTCTCAAATCTCCAGGTACAAGGGCATCTTCCTACATCAAAACATGCATGGGAAACCCAGAAGATGGTATGCCATGAGATCGGGAAAGGTTTCTAAAACGCACCTCATTTCTCCTCTCCTTGTGCTCGGGTTCGCCATTCCAGCCGCTTGACTAACCATCTCCCTACTTGGAGAATCAGCACCTTTAACCTCCTGATTGTACAGGTTGCAATTTGTCCTGAGGATGAACGGGAAGACGCGGAACCAACGAGAGACGAGCCCTAGGTGTTGGGACAGGCATAGGTCACTCCATTTTCCCATCAGGAAGAAGAATGAACCACAGGCTCAGCCTGCCCCCCAGAACCAAAATAGGGCCTGAAGCAATCCTGCGCTTTTGCGGCCAGCTCCCAAAAAAGCGAGGAGACAAATGGAGCTCAGGGGCACTGCAATTCACAAACGTGCAGAGTTATAAATGAGAACTCTCGTCCACAAATATATTGAGGGAAGGCAACGAAGAGGATTTGAAAGCAAGGCAGATTTGCAGGAAACAGATTTCAGGAGGTAGATTCGACTCGCCTTTAAAGCACATGAAAAGCGGCAAAACGTTGACAATGATGCCCTTGGCCAAAAAGGGCGTATTCGTTTTTTCCCGAATATATTCAGGAAAAAACGCATACGCCCTTTTTGGTCAACCAAGCAAGCCGGAAGGGCAAATCAGCGCTACAAAGAAGTCTCGCTTGCCCTCGGTCAAAAGGGCCATGCTGAACAAACAGTAAAAACCAGAAAAGCAGGACAGGCCATGGAGACATGGGAGCCTTGCTACGCTGATGGGCGGGATGTAAATTTCCAACAGGCACTCTGGAGAAGAGTACGGTGTGTCCTGAAACAAGTAATAAACACAGCGTAGAGAGCATAGGGCACTTCCACTCATGGGCGTATAAATTGGGAAAACTAAAAATCAACAAGACACAGGCACACTAAAGTTTACGGCTGCTCTGTTTCCAAGAATCTCCGCTTCGGTACACCTTCAATATCCCAGGAAAGAGAAAAATGGATAAAGAAATGGTGGTACTTGGCACAATGGAATATCACTCAGCCATGAAATCAATGTCATAAGGCTAGTTAGCAGCATGATGAGTGGATTTAGGTACGATGATTCTAAGTGAAATAAGTCACACAGAAAAAGACACTTATCCTAAGATATCACTTATAGAGGGAATGTCAAAATCGCTACACTTGAACTGAATTACAAAACAGAACAGAGGCACACCTTTAGAAGACACACTATGGCTGCTTAACGGGAAAGGTGAGGTGGGGTGATGCATAAAACAAGGGTTTGAAATTAGCTCAGACACCGCTCCATAAGCCAAATATGTAATAGACAAGGCCTACTCCCTGCTCAGTGAACTGGACTCAACACACCCTAGTCACCACACAAGAATATATCTGACTAGTAAGAATCTGAAAACCTATGTATCGATATCTCTCTGCAAGTGAATCAAGAGGGTGTAAAGAGTCATCAACACAGCAGGGAAAAGCAACCAAACCCCATTCTAAACATAAATTACTTAAAAACACCCACAAAACAAAGACAGTGAAAGAGAGAGAAATTCTTACAAAATCCGTTCAGGGTCTCTGATGCAACCTGGATTGACCATATCTAGACCCACAGCTGGATGAGACATAAGGCTGGACACTCTTGGGGCTGAGAGGATTGGTGAGGTTGGGTGAGCAAACGCAGATACTTTAAAGTAACACTGCGGGGAACACACCCCATGGGTCTCAAATCTCCAGGTACAAGGGCATCTTCCTACATCAAAACATGCATGGGAAACCCAGAAGATGGTATGCCATTAGATCGGGAAAGGTTTCTAAAACGCACCTCATTTCTCCTCTCCTTGTGCTCGGGTTCGCCATTCCAGCCGCTTGACTAACCATCTCCCTACTTGGAGAATCAGCACCTTTAACCTCCTGATTGTACAGGTTGCAATTTGTCCTGAGGATGAACGGGAAGACGCGGAACCAACGAGAGACGAGCCCTAGGTGTTGGGACAGGCATAGGTCACTCCATTTTCCCATCAGGAAGAAGAATGAACCACAGGCTCAGCCTGCCCCCCAGAACCAAAATAGGGCCTGAAGCAATCCTGCGCTTTTGCGGCCAGCTCCCAAAAAAGCGAGGAGACAAATGGAGCTCAGGGGCACTGCAATTCACAAACGTGCAGAGTTATAAATGAGAACTCTCGTCCACAAATATATTGAGGGAAGGCAACGAAGAGGATTTGAAAGCAAGGCAGATTTGCAGGAAACAGATTTCAGGAGGTAGATTCGACTCGCCTTTAAAGCACATGAAAAGCGGCAAAACGTTGACAATGATGCCCTTGGCCAAAAAGGGCGTATGCGTTTTTTCCTGAATATATTCAGGAAAAAACGCATACGCCCTTTTTGGCCAACCAAGCAAGCCGGAAGGGCAAATCAGTGCTACAAAGAAGTCTCGCTTGCCCTTGGTCAAAAGGGCCATGCTGAACAAAGTGTAAAAACCAGAAAAGCAGGACAGGCCATGGAGACATGGGAGCCTTGCTACGCTGATGGGCGGGATGTAAATTTCCAACAGGCACTCTGGAGAAGAGTACGGTGTGTCCTGAAAAAAGTAATAAACACAGCGTAGAGAGCATAGGGCACTTCCACTCAAGGGCGTATAAATTGGGAAAACTAAAAATCAACAAGACAAAGGCACCCTAAAGTTTACGGCTGCTCTGTTTCCAAGAACCTCCACTTCGGTACACCTTCAATATCCCAGGAAAGAGAAAAATGGATAAAGAAATGGTGGTACTTGGCACAATGGAATATCACTCAGCCATGAAATCAATGTCATAAGGCTAGTTAGCAGCATGATGAGTGGATTTAGATACGATGATTCTAAGTGAAATAAGTCACACAGAAAAAGACACTTATCCTAAGTTATCGCTTATAGAGGGAATGTCAAAATCGCTACACTTGAACTGAATTACAAAACAGAACAGAGTCACACCTTTAGAAGACACACTATGGCTGCTTAACGGGAAAGGTGAGGTGGGGTGATGCATAAAACAAGGGTTTGAAATTAGCTCAGAGACCGCTCCATAAGCCAAATATGTAATAGACAAGGCCTACTCCCTGCTCAGTGAACTGGACTCAACACACCCTAGTCACCACACAAGAATATATCTGACTAGTAAGAATCTGAAAACCTATGTATCGATATCTCTCTGCAAGTGAATCAAGAGGGTGTAAAGCGGCATCAACACAGCAGGGAAAAGCAGCCAAGCCCGATTCTAAATATAAATTACTTTAAAAAACCCACAAAACAAAGACAGTGAAAGAGAGAGAAATTCTTACAAAATCCGTTCAGGGTCTCTGATGCAACCTGGATTGACCATATCTAGACCCACAGCTGGATGAGACAGAAGGCTGGACACTCTTGGGGCTGATAGGATTGGTGAGCTTGGGTGAGCAAACGCAGATACTTTAAAGTAACACTGCTGGGAACACACCCCATGGGTCTCAAATCTCCAGGTACAAGGGCATCTTCCTACATCAAAACATGCATGGGAAACCCAGAAAATGGTATGCCATTAGATCGGGAAAGGTTTCTAAAACGCACCTCATTTCTCCTCTCCTTGTGCTCGGGTTCGCCATTCCAGCCGCTTGACTAACCATCTCCCTACTTGGAGAATCAGCACCTTTAACCTCCTGATTGTACAGGTTGCAATTTGTCCTGAGGATGAACGGGAAGACGCGGAACCAACGAGAGACGAGCCCTAGGTGTTGGGACAGGCATAGGTCACTCCATTTTCCCATCAGGAAGAAGAATGAACCACAGGCTCAGCCTGCCCCCCAGAACCAAAATAGGGCCTGAAGCAATCCTGCGCTTTTGCGGCCAGCTCCCAAAAAAGCGAGGAGACAAATGGAGCTCAGGGGCACTGCAATTCACAAACGTGCAGAGTTATAAATGAGAATTCTCGTCCACAAATATATTGAGGGAAGGCAACGAAGAGGATTTGAAAGCAAGGCAGATTTGCAGGAAACAGATTTCAGGAGGTAGATTCGACTCGCCTTTAAAGCACATGAAAAGCGGCAAAACGTTGACAATGATGCCCTTGGCCAAAAAGGGCGTATGCGTTTTTTCCTGAATATATTCAGGAAAAAACGCATACGCCCTTTTTGGCCAACCAAGCAAGCCAGAAGGGCAAATCAGCGCTACAAAGAAGTCTCGCTTGCCCTCGGTCAAAAGGGCCATGCTGAACAAACAGTAAAAACCAGAAAAGCAGGACAGGCCATGGAGACATGGGAGCCTTGCTACGCTGATGGGCGGGATATAAATTGCCAACAGGCACTCTGGAGAAGAGTACGGTGTGTCCTGAAACAAGTAATAAACACAGCGTAGAGAGCATAGGGCACTTCCACTCATGGGCGTATAAATTGGGAAAACTAAAAATCAACAAGACACAGGCACCCTAAAGTTTACGGCTGCTCTGTTTCCAAGAATCTCCACTTCGGTACACCTTCAATATCCCAGGAAAGAAAAAAATGGATAAAGAAATGGTGGTACTCGGCACAATGGAATATCACTCAGCCATGAAATCAATGTCATAAGGCTAGTTAGCAGCATGATGAGTGGATTTAGCGACGATGATTCTAAGTGAAATAAGTCACACAGAAAAAGACACTTATCCTAAGATATCGCTTATAGAGGGAATGTCAAAATCGCTACACTTGAACTGAATTACAAAACAGAACAGAGGCACACCTTTAGAAGACACACTATGGCTGCTTAACCGGAAAGGTGAGGTGGGGTGATGCATAAAACAAGGGTTTGAAATTAGCTCAGACACCGCTCCATAAGCCAAATATGTAATAGACAAGGCCTACTCCCTGCTCAGTGAACTGGACTCAACACCCCCTAGTCACCGCACAAGAATATATCTGACTAGTATGAATCTGAAAACCTATGTATCGATATCTCTCTGCAAGTGAATCAAGAGGGTGTAAAGCGGCATAAACACAGCAGGGAAAAGCAGCCAAACCCCATTCTAAACATACATTACTTTAAAAAACCCACAAAGCAAAGACAGTGAAAGAGAGAGAAATTCTTACAAAATCCGTTCAGGGTCTCTGATGCAACCTGGATTGACCATATCTAGACCCACAGCTGGATGAGACAGAAGGCTGGACACTCTTGGGGCTGAGAGGATTGGTGAGGTTGGGTGAGCAAACGCAGATACTTTAAAGTAACACTGCGGGGAACACACCCCATGGGTCTCAAATCTCCAGGTACAAGGGAATCTTCCTACATCAAAACATGCATGGGAAAGCCAGAAGATGGTATGCCGTGAGATCGGGAAAGGTTTCTAAAACGCACCTCATTTCTCCTCTCCTTGTGCTCGGGTTCGCCATTCCAGCCGCTTGACTAACCATCTCCCTACTTGGAGAATCAGCACCTTTAACCTACTGTTTCGTCCAGGTTGTAATTTGTCCTGAGGATGAACGGGAAGACGGGGAACCAACGAAAGACTAGCCCTAGGTGTTGGGACAGGCATAGGTCACTCCATTTTCCCATCAGGAAGAAGAATGAACCACAGGCTCAGCCTGCCCCCCAGAACCAAAATAGGGCCTGAAGCAATCCTGCGCTTTTGCGGCCAGCTCCCAAAAAAGCGAGGAGACAAATGGAGCTCAGGGGCACTGCAATTCACAAACGTGCAGAGTTATAAATGAGAACTCTCGTCTACAAATATATTGAGGGAAGGCAATGAAGAGGATTTGAAAGCAAGGCAGATTTGCAGGAAACAGATTTCAGGAGGTAGATTCGACTCGCCTTTAAAGCACATGAAAAGCGGCAAAACGTTGACAATGATGCCCTTGGCCAAAAAGGGCGTATGCGTTTTTTCCTGAATATATTCAGGAAAAAACGCATACGCCCTTTTTGGCGAACCAAGCAAGCCGGAAGGGCAAATCAGCGCTACAAAGAAGTCTCGCTTGCCCTCGGTCAAAAGGGCCATGCTGAACAAAGTGTAAAAACCAGAAAAGCAGGACAGGCCATGGAGACATGGGAGCCTTGCTACGCTGATGGGCGGGATGTAAATTGCCAACAGGCACTCTGGAGAAGAGTACGGTGTGTCCTGAAACAAGTAATAAACACAGCGTAGAGAGCATAGGGCACTTCCACTCATGGGCGTATAAATTGGGAAAACTAAAAATCAACAAGACACAGGCACCCTAAAGTTTACGGCTGCTCTGTTTCCAAGAACCTCCGCTTCGGTACACCTTCAATATCCCAGGAAAGAGAAAAATGGATAAAGAAATGGTGGTACTTGGCACAATGGAATATCACTCAGCCATGAAATCAATGTCATAAGGCTAGTTAGCAGCATGATGTGTGGATTTAGGTACGATGATTCTAAGTGAAATAAGTCACACAGAAAAAGACACTTATCCTAAGATATCACTTATAGAGGGAATGTCAAAATCACTACACTTGAACTGAATTACAAAGCAGAACAGAGTCACACCTTTAGAAGACACACTATGGCTGCTTAACCGGAAAGGTGAGGTGGGGTGATGCATAAAACAAGGGTTTGAAATTAGCTCAGACACCGCTCCATAAGCCAAATATGTAATAGACAAGGCCTACTCCCTGCTCAGTGAACTGGACTCAACACCCCCTAGTCACCGCACAAGAATATATCTGACTAGTATGAATCTGAAAACCTATGTATCGATATCTCTCTGCAAGTGAATCAAGAGGGTGTAAAGCGGCATAAACACAGCAGGGAAAAGCAGCCAAACCCCATTCTAAACATACATTACTTTAAAAAACCCACAAAGCAAAGACAGTGAAAGTGAGAGAAATTCTTACAACATCCGTTCAGGGTCTATGATGCAACCTGGATTGACCATATCTAGACCCACAGCTGGATGAGACAGAAGGCTGGACACTCTTGGGGCTGAGAGGATTGGTGAGGTTGGGTGAGCAAACGCAGATACTTTAAAGTAACACTGCGGGGAACACACCCCATGGGTCTCAAATCTCCAGGTACAAGGGAATCTTCCTACATCAAAACATGCATGGGAAAGCCAGAAGATGGTATGCCGTGAGATCGGGAAAGGTTTCTAAAACGCACCTCATTTCTCCTCTCCTTGTGCTCGGGTTCGCCATTCCAGCCGCTTGACTAACCATCTCCCTACTTGGAGAATCAGCACCTTTAACCTACTGTTTCGTCCAGGTTGCAATTTGTCCTGAGGATGAACGGGAAGACGGGGAACCAACGAAAGACTAGCCCTAGGTGTTGGGACAGGCACAGGTCACTCCATTTTCCCATCAGGAAGAAGAATGAACCACAGGCTCAGCCTGCCCCCCAGAACCAAAATAGGGCCTGAAGCAATCCTGCGCTTTTGCGGCCAGCTCCCAAAAAAGCGAGGAGACAAATGGAGCTCAGGGGCACTGCAATTCACAAACGTGCAGAGTTATAAATGAGAACTCTCGTCTACAAATATATTGAGGGAAGGCAACGAAGAGGATTTGAAAGCAAGGCAGATTTGCAGGAAACAGATTTCAGGAGGTAGATTCGACTCGCCTTTAAAGCACATGAAAAGCGGCAAAACGTTGACAATGATGCCCTTGGCCAAAAAGGGCGTATGCGTTTTTTCCTGAATATATTCAGGAAAAAACGCATACGCCCTTTTTGGCGAACCAAGCAAGCCGGAAGGGCAAATCAGCGCTACAAAGAAGTCTCGCTTGCCCTCGGTCAAAAGGGCCATGCTGAACAAAGTGTAAAAACCAGAAAAGCAGGACAGGCCATGGAGACATGGGAGCCTTGCTACGCTGATGGGCGGGATGTAAATTGCCAACAGGCACTCTGGAGAAGAGTACGGTGTGTCCTGAAACAAGTAATAAACACAGCGTAGAGAGCATAGGGCACTTCCACTCATGGGCGTATAAATTGGGAAAACTAAAAATCAACAAGACACAGGCACCCTAAAGTTTACGGCTGCTCTGTTTCCAAGAACCTCCGCTTCGGTACACCTTCAATATCCCAGGAAAGAGAAAAATGGATAAAGAAATGGTGGTACTTGGCACAATGGAATATCACTCAGCCATGAAATCAATGTCATAAGGCTAGTTAGCAGCATGATGTGTGGATTTAGGTACGATGATTCTAAGTGAAATAAGTCACACAGAAAAAGACACTTATCCTAAGATATCACTTATAGAGGGAATGTCAAAATCACTACACTTGAACTGAATTACAAAGCAGAACAGAGTCACACCTTTAGAAGACACACTATGGCTGCTTAACCGGAAAGGTGAGGTGGGGTGATGCATAAAACAAGGGTTTGAAATTAGCTCAGAGACCGCTCCATAAGCCAAATATGTAATAGACAAGGCCTACTCTCTGCTCAGTGAACTGGACTCAACACCCCCTAGTCACCGCACAAGAATATATCTGACTAGTATGAATCTGAAAACCTATGTATCGATATCTCTCTGCAAGTGAATCAAGAGGGTGTAAAGCGGCATAAACACAGCAGGGAAAAGCAGCCAAACCCCATTCTAAACATACATTACTTTAAAAAACCCACAAAGCAAAGACAGTGAAAGTGAGAGAAATTCTTACAACATCCGTTCAGGGTCTATGATGCAACCTGGATTGACCATATCTAGACCCACAGCTGGATGAGACAGAAGGCTGGACACTCTTGGGGCTGAGAGGATTGGTGAGGTTGGGTGAGCAAACGCAGATACTTTAAAGTAACACTGCGGGGAACACACCCCATGGGTCTCAAATCTCCAGGTACAAGGGAATCTTCCTACATCAAAACATGCATGGGAAAGCCAGAAGATGGTATGCCGTGAGATCGGGAAAGGTTTCTAAAACGCACCTCATTTCTCCTCTCCTTGTGCTCGGGTTCGCCATTCCAGCCGCTTGACTAACCATCTCCCTACTTGGAGAATCAGCACCTTTAACCTACTGTTTCGTCCAGGTTGCAATTTGTCCTGAGGATGAACGGGAAGACGGGGAACCAACGAAAGACTAGCCCTAGGTGTTGGGACAGGCACAGGTCACTCCATTTTCCCATCAGGAAGAAGAATGAACCACAGGCTCAGCCTGCCCCCCAGAACCAAAATAGGGCCTGAAGCAATCCTGCGCTTTTGCGGCCAGCTCCCAAAAAAGCGAGGAGACAAATGGAGCTCAGGGGCACTGCAATTCACAAACGTGCAGAGTTATAAATGAGAACTCTCGTCCACAAATATATTGAGGGAAGGCAACGAAGAGGATTTGAAAGCAAGGCAGATTTGCAGGAAACAGATTTCAGGAGGTAGATTCGACTCGCCTTTAAAGCACATGAAAAGCGGCAAAACGTTGACAATGATGCCCTTGGCCAAAAAGGGCGTATGCGTTTTTTCCTGAATATATTCAGGAAAAAACGCATACGCCCTTTTTGGCGAACCAAGCAAGCCGGAAGGGCAAATCAGCGCTACAAAGAAGTCTCGCTTGCCCTCGGTCAAAAGGGCCATGCTGAACAAAGTGTAAAAACCAGAAAAGCAGGACAGGCCATGGAGACATGGGAGCCTTGCTACGCTGATGGGCGGGATGTAAATTGCCAACAGGCACTCTGGAGAAGAGTACGGTGTGTCCTGAAACAAGTAATAAACACAGCGTAGAGAGCATAGGGCACTTCCACTCAAGGGCGTATAAATTGGGAAAACTAAAAATCAACAAGACACAGGCACCCTAAAGTTTACGGCTGCTCTGTTTCCAAGAACCTCCACTTCGGTACACCTTCAATATCCCAGGAAAGAGAAAAATGGATAAAGAAATGGTGGTACTTGGCACAATGGAATATCACTCAGCCATGAAATCAATGTCATAAGGCTAGTTAGCATCATGATGAGTGGATTTAGGTACGATGATTCTAAGTGAAATAAGTCACACAGAAAAAGACACTTATCCTAAGATATCGCTTATAGAGGGAATGTCAAAATCGCTACACTTGAACTGAATTACAAAACAGAACAGAGTCACACCTTTGGAAGACACACTATGGCTGCTTAACGGGAAAGGTGAGGTGGGGTGATGCATAAAACAAGGGTTTGAAATTAGCTCAGAGACCGCTCCATAAGCCAAATATGTAATAGACAAGGCCTACTCCCTGCTCAGTGAACTGGACTCAAAACACCCTAGTCACCACACAAGAATATATCTGACTAGTAAGAATCTGAAAACCTATGTATTGATATCTCTCTGCAAGTGAATCAAGAGGGTGTAAAGCGGCATCAACACAGCAGGGAAAAGCAGCCAAGCCCGATTCTAAACATAAATTACTTTAAAAAACCCACAAAACAAAGACAGTGAAAGAGAGAGAAATTCTTACAAAATCCGTTCAGGGTCTATGATGCAACCTGGATTGACCATATCTAGACCCACAGCTGGATGAGACATAAGGCTGGACACTCTTGGGGCTGAGAGGATTGGTGAGGTTGGGTGAGCAAACGCAGATACTTTAAAGTAACACTGCGGGGAACACACCCCATGGGTCTCAAATCTCCAGGTACAAGGGAATCTTCCTACATCAAAACATGCATGGAAAGCCAGAAGATGGTATGCCGTGAGATCGGGAAAGGTTTCCAAAACGCACCTCATTTCTCCTCTCCTTGTGCTCGGGTTCACCATTCCAGCCGCTTGACTAACCATCTCCCTACTTGGAGAATCAGCACCTTTAACCTACTGTTTCGTCCAGGTTGCAATTTGTCCTGAGGATGAACGGGAAAACGGGGAACCAACGAAAGACTAGCCCTAGGTATTGGGACAGGCACAGGTCACTCCATTTTCCCATCAGGAAGAAGGATGAACCACAGGCTCAGCCTGCCCCCCAGAACCAAAATAGGGCCTGAAGCAATCCTGCGCTTTTGCGGCCAGCTCCCAAAAAAGCGAGGAGACAAATGGAGCTCAGGGGCACTGCAATTCACAAACGTGCAGAGTTATAAATGAGAACTCTCGTCCACAAATATATTGAGGGAAGGCAACGAAGAGGATTTGAAAGCAAGGCAGATTTGCAGGAAACAGATTTCAGGAGGTAGATTCGACTCGCCTTTAAAGCACATGAAAAGCGGCAAAACGTTGACAATGATGCCCTTGGCCAAAAAGGGCGTATGCGTTTTTTCCTGAATATATTCAGGAAAAAACGCATACGCCCTTTTTGGCCAACCAAGCAAGCCGGAAGGGCAAATCAGCGCTACAAAGAAGTCTCGCTTGCCCTCGGTCAAAAGGGCCATGCTGAACAAACAGTAAAAACCAGAAAAGCAGGACAGGCCATGGAGACATGGGAGCCTTGCTACGCTGATGGGCGGGATATAAATTGCTAACAGGCACTCTGGAGAAGAGTACGGTGTGTCCTGAAACAAGTAATAAACACAGCGTAGAGAGCATAGGGCACTTCCACTCATGGGCGTATAAATTGGGAAAACTAAAAATCAACAAGACACAGGCACCCTAAAGTTTACGGCTGCTCTGTTTCCAAGAACCTCCGCTTCGGTACACCTTCAATATCCCAGGAAAGAGAAAAATGGATAAAGAAATGGTGGTACTTGGCACAATGGAATATCACTCAGCCATGAAATCAATGTCATAAGGCTAGTTAGCAGCATGATGTGTGGATTTAGGTACGATGATTCAAAGTGAAATAAGTCACACAGAAAAAGACACTTATCCTAAGATATCGCTTATAGAGGGAATGTCAAAATCGCTACACTTGAACTGAATTACAAAACAGAACAGAGTCACACCTTTAGAAGACACACGATGGCTGCTTAACCGGAAAGGTGAGGTGGGGTGATGCATAAAACAAGGGTTTGAAATTAGCTCAGACACCGCTCCATAAGCCAAATATGTAATAGACAAGGCCTACTCCCTGCTCAGTGAACTGGACTCAACACACCCTAGTCACCACACAAGAATATATCTGACTAGTATGAATCTGAAAACCTATGTATCGATATCTCTCTGCAAGTGAATCAAGAGGGTGTAAAGCGGCATAAACACAGCAGGGAAAAGCAGCCAAACCCCATTCTAAACATACATTACTTTAAAAAACCCACAAAGCAAAGACAGTGAAAGTGAGAGAAATTCTTACAACATCCTTTCAGGGTCTATGATGCAACCTGGATTGACCATATCTAGACCCACAGCTGGATGAGACATAAGGCTGGACACTCTTGGGGCTGAGAGGATTGGTGAGGTTGGGTGAGCAAACGCAGATACTTTAAAGTAACACTGCGGGGAACACACTCCATGGGTCTCAAATCTCCAGGTACAAGGGAATCTTCCTACATCAAAACATGCATGGGAAAGCCAGAAGATGGTATGCCGTGAGATCGGGAAAGGTTTCTAAAACGCACCTCATTTCTCCTCTCCTTGTGCTCGGGTTCGCCATTCCAGCCGCTTGACTAACCATCTCCCTACTTGGAGAATCAGCACCTTTAACCTACTGTTTCATCCAGGTTGCAATTTGTCCTGTGGATGAACGGGAAGACGGGGAACCAACGAAAGACTAGCCCTAGGTGTTGGGACAGGCACAGGTCACTCCATTTTCCCATCAGGAAGAAGAATGAACCACAGGCTCAGCCTGCCCCCCAGAACCAAAATAGGGCCTGAAGCAATCCTGCGCTTTTGCGGCCAGCTCCCAAAAAAGCGAGGAGACAAATGGAGCTCAGGGGCACTGCAATTCACAAACGTGCAGAGTTATAAATGAGAACTCTCGTCCACAAATATATTGAGGGAAGGCAACGAAGAGGATTTGAAAGCAAGGCAGATTTGCAGGAAACAGATTTCAGGAGGTAGATTCGACTCGCCTTTAAAGCACATGAAAAGCGGCAAAACGTTGACAATGATGCCCTTGGCCAAAAAGGGCGTATGCGTTTTTTCCTGAATATATTCAGGAAAAAACGCATACGCCCTTTTTGGCCAACCAAGCAAGCCGGAAGGGCAAATCAGCGCTACAAAGAAGTCTCGCTTGCCCTCGGTCAAAAGGGCCATGCTGAACAAACAGTAAAAACCAGAAAAGCAGGACAGGCCATGGAGACATGGGAGCCTTGCTACGCTGATGGGCGGGATATAAATTGCCAACAGGCACTCTGGAGAAGAGTACGGTGTGTCCTGAAACAAGTAATAAACACAGCGTAGAGAGCATAGGGCACTTCCACTCATGGGCGTATAAATTGGGAAAACTAAAAATCAACAAGACACAGGCACCCTAAAGTTTACGGCTGCTCTGTTTCCAAGAACCTCCGCTTCGGTACACCTTCAATATCCCAGGAAAGAGAAAAATGGATAAAGAAATGGTGGTACTTGGCACAATGGAATATCACTCAGCCATGAAATCAATGTCATAAGGCTAGTTAGCAGCATGATGTGTGGATTTAGGTACGATGATTCTAAGTGAAATAAGTCACACAGAAAAAGACACTTATCCTAAGATATCACTTATAGAGGGAATGTCAAAATCGCTACACTTGAACTGAATTACAAAGCAGAACAGAGTCACACCTTTAGAAGACACACTATGGCTGCTTAACCGGAAAGGTGAGGTGGGGTGATGCATAAAACAAGGGTTTGAAATTAGCTCAGAGACCGCTCCATAAGCCAAATATGTAATAGACAAGGCCTACTCCCTGCTCAGTGAACTGGACTCAACACCCCCTAGTCACCGCACAAGAATATATCTGACTAGTATGAATCTGAAAACCTATGTATCGATATCTCTCTGCAAGTGAATCAAGAGGGTGTAAAGCGGCATAAACACAGCAGGGAAAAGCAGCCAAACCCCATTCTAAACATACATTACTTTAAAAAACCCACAAAGCAAAGACAGTGAAAGTGAGAGAAATTCTTACAACATCCGTTCAGGGTCTATGATGCAACCTGGATTGACCATATCTAGACCCACAGCTGGATGAGACAGAAGGCTGGACACTCTTGGGGCTGAGAGGATTGGTGAGGTTGGGTGAGCAAACGCAGATACTTTAAAGTAACACTGCGGGGAACACACCCCATGGGTCTCAAATCTCCAGGTACAAGGGAATCTTCCTACATCAAAACATGCATGGGAAAGCCAGAAGATGGTATGCCGTGAGATCGGGAAAGGTTTCTAAAACGCACCTCATTTCTCCTCTCCTTGTGCTCGGGTTCGCCATTCCAGCCGCTTGACTAACCATCTCCCTACTTGGAGAATCAGCACCTTTAACCTACTGTTTCGTCCAGGTTGCAATTTGTCCTGAGGATGAACGGGAAGACGGGGAACCAACGAAAGACTAGCCCTAGGTATTGGGACAGGCACAGGTCACTCCATTTTCCCATCAGGAAGAAGGATGAACCACAGGCTCAGCCTGCCCCCCAGAACCAAAATAGGGCCTGAAGCAATCCTGCGCTTTTGCGGCCAGCTCCCAAAAAAGCGAGGAGACAAATGGAGCTCAGGGGCACTGCAATTCACAAACGTGCAGAGTTATAAATGAGAACTCTCGTCCACAAATATATTGAGGGAAGGCAACGAAGAGGATTTGAAAGCAAGGCAGATTTGCAGGAAACAGATTTCAGGAGGTAGATTCGACTCGCCTTTAAAGCACATGAAAAGCGGCAAAACGTTGACAATGATGCCCTTGGCCAAAAAGGGCGTATGCGTTTTTTCCTGAATATATTCAGGAAAAAACGCATACGCCCTTTTTGGCCAACCAAGCAAGCCGGAAGGGCAAATCAGCGCTACAAAGAAGTCTCGCTTGCCCTCGGTCAAAAGGGCCATGCTGAACAAACAGTAAAAACCAGAAAAGCAGGACAGGCCATGGAGACATGGGAGCCTTGCTACGCTGATGGGCGGGATATAAATTGCCAACAGGCACTCTGGAGAAGAGTA
Organism: Eubalaena glacialis; assembly: GCF_028564815.1. Classification (NCBI taxonomy): domain Eukaryota; kingdom Metazoa; phylum Chordata; class Mammalia; order Artiodactyla; family Balaenidae; genus Eubalaena; species Eubalaena glacialis. The sequence goes on from NW_026871326.1 coordinate 638,032, forward strand.
CGGTGTGTCCTGAAACAAGTAATAAACACAGCGTAGAGAGCATAGGGCACTTCCACTCATGGGCGTATAAATTGGGAAAACTAAAAATCAACAAGACACAGGCACCCTAAAGTTTACGGCTGCTCTGTTTCCAAGAACCTCCGCTTCGGTACACCTTCAATATCCCAGGAAAGAGAAAAATGGATAAAGAAATGGTGGTACTTGGCACAATGGAATATCACTCAGCCATGAAATCAATGTCATAAGGCTAGTTAGCAGCATGATGTGTGGATTTAGGTACGATGATTCTAAGTGAAATAAGTCACACAGAAAAAGACACTTATCCTAAGATATCACTTATAGAGGGAATGTCAAAATCGCTACACTTGAACTGAATTACAAAGCAGAACAGAGTCACACCTTTAGAAGACACACTATGGCTGCTTAACCGGAAAGGTGAGGTGGGGTGATGCATAAAACAAGGGTTTGAAATTAGCTCAGAGACCGCTCCATAAGCCAAATATGTAATAGACAAGGCCTACTCCCTGCTCAGTGAACTGGACTCAACACCCCCTAGTCACCGCACAAGAATATATCTGACTAGTATGAATCTGAAAACCTATGTATCGATATCTCTCTGCAAGTGAATCAAGAGGGTGTAAAGCGGCATAAACACAGCAGGGAAAAGCAGCCAAACCCCATTCTAAACATACATTACTTTAAAAAACCCACAAAGCAAAGACAGTGAAAGTGAGAGAAATTCTTACAACATCCGTTCAGGGTCTATGATGCAACCTGGATTGACCATATCTAGACCCACAGCTGGATGAGACAGAAGGCTGGACACTCTTGGGGCTGAGAGGATTGGTGAGGTTGGGTGAGCAAACGCAGATACTTTAAAGTAACACTGCGGGGAACACACCCCATGGGTCTCAAATCTCCAGGTACAAGGGAATCTTCCTACATCAAAACATGCATGGGAAAGCCAGAAGATGGTATGCCGTGAGATCGGGAAAGGTTTCTAAAACGCACCTCATTTCTCCTCTCCTTGTGCTCGGGTTCGCCATTCCAGCCGCTTGACTAACCATCTCCCTACTTGGAGAATCAGCACCTTTAACCTACTGTTTCGTCCAGGTTGCAATTTGTCCTGAGGATGAACGGGAAGACGGGGAACCAACGAAAGACTAGCCCTAGGTATTGGGACAGGCACAGGTCACTCCATTTTCCCATCAGGAAGAAGGATGAACCACAGGCTCAGCCTGCCCCCCAGAACCAAAATAGGGCCTGAAGCAATCCTGCGCTTTTGCGGCCAGCTCCCATAAAAGCGAGGAGACAAATGGAGCTCAGGGGCACTGCAATTCACAAACGTGCAGAGTTATAAATGAGAACTCTCGTCCACAAATATATTGAGGGAAGGCAACGAAGAGGATTTGAAAGCAAGGCAGATTTGCAGGAAACAGATTTCAGGAGGTAGATTCGACTCGCCTTTAAAGCACATGAAAAGCGGCAAAACGTTGACAATGATGCCCTTGGCCAAAAAGGGCGTATGCGTTTTTTCCTGAATATATTCAGGAAAAAACGCATACGCCCTTTTTGGCCAACCAAGCAAGCCGGAAGGGCAAATCAGTGCTACAAAGAAGTCTCGCTTGCCCTTGGTCAAAAGGGCCATGCTGAACAAACAGTAAAAACCAGAAAAGCAGGACAGGCCATGGAGACATGGGAGCCTTGCTACGCTGATGGGCGGGATGTAAATTTCCAACAGGCACTCTGGAGAAGAGTACGGTGTGTCCTGAAAAAAGTAATAAACACAGCGTAGAGAGCATAGGGCACTTCCACTCAAGGGCGTATAAATTGGGAAAACTAAAAATCAACAAGACAAAGGCACCCTAAAGTTTACGGCTGCTCTGTTTCCAAGAACCTCCACTTCGGTACACCTTCAATATCCCAGGAAAGAGAAAAATGGATAAAGAAATGGTGGTACTTGGCACAATGGAATATCACTCAGCCATGAAATCAATGTCATAAGGCTAGTTAGCAGCATGATGAGTGGATTTAGATACGATGATTCTAAGTGAAATAAGTCACACAGAAAAAGACACTTATCCTAAGATATCGCTTATAGAGGGAATGTCAAAATCGCTACACTTGAAATGAATTACAAAACAGAACAGAGTCACACCTTTAGAAGACACACTATGGCTGCTTAACGGGAAAGGTGAGGTGGGGTGATGCATAAAACAAGGGTTTGAAATTAGCTCAGACACCGCTCCATAAGCCAAATATGTAATAGACAAGGCCTACTCCCTGCTCAGTGAACTGGACTCAACACACCCTAGTCACCACACAAGAATATATCTGACTAGTAAGAATCTGAAAACCTATGTATCGATATCTCTCTGCAAGTGAATCAAGAGGGTGTAAAGCGGCATCAACACAGCAGGGAAAAGCAGCCAAGCCCGATTCTAAACATAAATTACTTTAAAAAACCCACAAAACAAAGACAGTGAAAGAGAGAGAAATTCTTACAAAATCCGTTCAGGGTCTCTGATGCAACCTGGATTGACCATATCTAGACCCACAGCTGGATGAGACAGAAGGCTGGACACTCTTGGGGCTGATAGGATTGGTGAGCTTGGGTGAGGAAACGCAGATACTTTAAAGTAACACTGCTGGGAACACACCCCATGGGTCTCAAATCTCCAGGTACAAGGGCATCTTCCTACATCAAAACATGCATGGGAAACCCAGAGGATGGTATGCCATGAGATCGGGAAAGGTTTCTAAAACGCACCTCATTTCTCCTCTCCTTGTGCTCGGGTTCGCCATTCCAGCCGCTTGACTAACCATCTCCCTACTTGGAGAATCAGCACCTTTAACCTCCTGATTGTACAGGTTGCAATTTGTCCTGAGGATGAACGGGAAGACGCGGAACCAACGAGAGACGAGCCCTAGGTGTTGGGACAGGCATAGGTCACTCCATTTTCCCATCAGGAAGAAGAATGAACCACAGGCTCAGCCTGCCCCCCAGAACCAAAATAGGGCCTGAAGCAATCCTGCGCTTTTGCGGCCAGCTCCCAAAAAAGCGAGGAGACAAATGGAGCTCAGGGGCACTGCAATTCACAAACGTGCAGAGTTATAAATGAGAACTCTCGTCCACAAATATATTGAGGGAAGGCAACGAAGAGGATTTGAAAGCAAGGCAGATTTGCAGGAAACAGATTTCAGGAGGTAGATTCGACTCGCCTTTAAAGCACATGAAAAGCGGCAAAACGTTGACAATGATGCCCTTGGCCAAAAAGGGCGTATGCGTTTTTTCCTGAATATATTCAGGAAAAAACGCATACGCCCTTTTTGGCCAACCAAGCAAGCCGGAAGGGCAAATCAGCGCTACAAAGAAGTCTCGCTTGCCCTCGGTCAAAAGGGCCATGCTGAACAAACAGTAAAAACCAGAAAAGCAGGACAGGCCATGGAGACATGGGAGCCTTGCTACGCTGATGGGCGGGATATAAATTGCCAACAGGCACTCTGGAGAAGAGTACGGTGTGTCCTGAAACAAGTAATAAACACAGCGTAGAGAGCATAGGGCACTTCCACTCATGGGCGTATAAATTGGGAAAACTAAAAATCAACAAGACACAGGCACCCTAAAGTTTACGGCTGCTCTGTTTCCAAGAATCTCCGCTTCGGTACACCTTCAATATCCCAGGAAAGAGAAAAATGGATAAAGAAATGGTGGTACTCGGCACAATGGAATATCACTCAGCCATGAAATCAATGTCATAAGGCTAGTTAGCAGCATGATGAGTGGATTTAGGTACGATGATTCTAAGTGAAATAAGTCACACAGAAAAAGACACTTATCCTAAGATATCGCTTATAGAGGGAATGTCAAAATCGCTACACTTGAACTGAATTACAAAACAGAACAGAGGCACACCTTTAGAAGACACACTATGGCTGCTTAACCGGAAAGGTGAGGTGGGGTGATGCATAAAACAAGGGTTTGAAATTAGCTCAGACACCGCTCCATAAGCCAAATATGTAATAGACAAGGCCTACTCCCTGCTCAGTGAACTGGACTCAACAACCCCTAGTCACCGCACAAGAATATATCTGACTAGTATGAATCTGAAAACCTATGTATCGATATCTCTCTGCAAGTGAATCAAGAGGGTGTAAAGCGGCATCAACACAGCAGGGAAAAGCAGCCAAACCCCATTCTAAACATAAATTACTTAAAAACACCCACAAAACAAAGACAGTGAAAGAGAGAGAAATTCTTACAAAATCCGTTCAGGATCTCTGATGCAACCTGGATTGACCATATCTAGACCCACAGCTGGATGAGACATAAGGCTGGACACTCTTGGGGCTGAGAGGATTGGTGAGGTTGGGTGAGCAAACGCAGATACTTTAAAGTAACACTGCGGGGAACACACCCCATGGGTCTCAAATCTCCAGGTACAAGGGCATCTTCCTACATCAAAACATGCATGGGAAACCCAGAAGATGGTATGCCATGAGATCGGGAAAGGTTTCTAAAACGCACCTCATTTCTCCTCTCCTTGTGCTCGGGTTCGCCATTCCAGCCGCTTGACTAACCATCTCCCTACTTGGAGAATCAGCACCTTTAACCTCCTGATTGTACAGGTTGCAATTTGTCCTGAGGATGAACGGGAAGACGCGGAACCAACGAGAGACGAGCCCTAGGTGTTGGGACAGGCATAGGTCACTCCATTTTCCCATCAGGAAGAAGAATGAACCACAGGCTCAGCCTGCCCCCCAGAACCAAAATAGGGCCTGAAGCAATCCTGCGCTTTTGCGGCCAGCTCCCAAAAAAGCGAGGAGACAAATGGAGCTCAGGGGCACTGCAATTCACAAACGTGCAGAGTTATAAATGAGAATTCTCGTCCACAAATATATTGAGGGAAGGCAACGAAGAGGATTTGAAAGCAAGGCAGATTTGCAGGAAACAGATTTCAGGAGGTAGATTCGACTCGCCTTTAAAGCACATGAAAAGCGGCAAAACGTTGACAATGATAGCCTTGGCCAAAAAGGGCGTATGCGTTTTTTCCTGAATATATTCAGGAAAAAACGCATACGCCCTTTTTGGCCAACCAAGCAAGCCGGAAGGGCAAATCAGCGCTACAAAGAAGTCTCGCTTGCCCTCGGTCAAAAGGGCCATGCTGAACAAACAGTAAAAACCAGAAAAGCAGGACAGGCCATGGAGACATGGGAGCCTTGCTACGCTGATGGGCGGGATATAAATTGCCAACACGCACTCTGGAGAAGAGTACGGTGTGTCCTGAAACAAGTAATAAACACAGCGTAGAGAGCATAGGGCACTTCCACTCATGGGCGTATAAATTGGGAAAACTAAAAATCAACAAGACACAGGTACACTAAAGTTTACGGCTGCTCTGTTTCCAAGAATCTCCGCTTCGGTACACCTTCAATATCCCAGGAAAGAGAAAAATGGATAAAGAAATGGTGGTACTCGGCACAATGGAATATCACTCAGCCATGAAATCAATGTCATAAGGCTAGTTAGCAGCATGATGAGTGGATTTAGCGACGATGATTCTAAGTGAAATAAGTCACACAGAAAAAGACACTTATCCTAAGATATCGCTTATAGAGGGAATGTCAAAATCGCTACACTTGAACTGAATTACAAAACAGAACAGAGGCACACCTTTAGAAGACACACTATGGCTGCTTAACCGGAAAGGTGAGGTGGGGTGATGCATAAAACAAGGGTTTGAAATTAGCTCAGACACCGCTCCATAAGCCAAATATGTAATAGACAAGGCCTACTCCCTGCTCAGTGAACTGGACTCAACACCCCCTAGTCACCGCACAAGAATATATCTGACTAGTATGAATCTGAAAACCTATGTATCGATATCTCTCTGCAAGTGAATCAAGAGGGTGTAAAGCGGCATCAACACAGCAGGGAAAAGCAGCCAAACCCCATTCTAAACATAAATTACTTAAAAACACCCACAAAACAAAGACAGTGAAAGAGAGAGAAATTCTTACAAAATCCGTTCAGGGTCTCTGATGCAACCTGGATTGACCATATCTAGACCCACAGCTGGATGAGACAGAAGGCTGGACACTCTTGGGGCTGATAGGATTGGTGAGGTTGGGTGAGCAAACGCAGATACTTTAAAGTAACACTGCGGGGAACACACCCCATGGGTCTCAAATCTCCAGGTACAAGGGAATCTTCCTACATCAAAACATGCATGGGAAAGCCAGAAGATGGTATGCCGTGAGATCGGGAAAGGTTTCTAAAACGCACCTCATTTCTCCTCTCCTTGTGCTCGGGTTCGCCATTCCAGCCGCTTGACTAACCATCTCCCTACTTGGAGAATCACCACCTGTAACCTACTGTTTCGTCCAGGTTGCAATTTGTCCTGAGGATGAACGGGAAGAAGGGGAACCAACGAAAGACTAGCCCTAGGTGTTGGGACAGGCACAGGTCACTCCATTTTCCCTCAGGAAGAAGAATGAACCACAGGCTCAGCCTGCCCCCCAGAACCAAAATAGGGCCTGAAGCAATCCTGCGCTTTTGCGGCCAGCTCCCAAAAAAGCGAGGAGACAAATGGAGCTCAGGGGCACTGCAATTCACAAACGTGCAGAGTTATAAATGAGAACTCTCGTCTACAAATATATTGAGGGAAGGCAACGAAGAGGATTTGAAAGCAAGGCAGATTTGCAGGAAACAGATTTCAGGAGGTAGATTCGACTCGCCTTTAAAGCACATGAAAAGCGGCAAAACGTTGACAATGATGCCCTTGGCCAAAAAGGGCGTATGCGTTTTTTCCTGAATATATTCAGGAAAAAACGCATACGCCCTTTTTGGCCAACCAAGCAAGCCGGAAGGGCAAATCAGCGCTACAAAGAAGTCTCGCTTGCCCTCGGTCAAAAGGGCCATGCTGAACAAAGTGTAAAAACCAGAAAAGCAGGACAGGCCATGGAGACATGGGAGCCTTGCTACGCTGATGGGCGGGATGTAAATTGCCAACAGGCACTCTGGAGAAGAGTACGGTGTGTCCTGAAACAAGTAATAAACACAGCGTAGAGAGCATAGGGCACTTCCACTCAAGGGCGTATAAATTGGGAAAACTAAAAATCAACAAGACACAGGCACCCTAAAGTTTACGGCTGCTCTGTTTCCAAGAACCTCCACTTCGGTACACCTTCAATATCCCAGGAAAGAGAAAAATGGATAAAGAAATGGTGGTACTTGGCACAATGGAATATCACTCAGCCATGAAATCAATGTCATAAGGCTAGTTAGCATCATGATGAGTGGATTTAGGTACGATGATTCTAAGTGAAATAAGTCACACAGAAAAAGACACTTATCCTAAGATATCGCTTATAGAGGGAATGTCAAAATCGCTACACTTGAACTGAATTACAAAACAGAACAGAGTCACACCTTTGGAAGACACACTATGGCTGCTTAACGGGAAAGGTGAGGTGGGGTGATGCATAAAACAAGGGTTTGAAATTAGCTCAGAGACCGCTCCATAAGCCAAATATGTAATAGACAAGGCCTACTCCCTGCTCAGTGAACTGGACTCAAAACACCCTAGTCACCACACAAGAATATATCTGACTAGTAAGAATCTGAAAACCTATGTATCGATATCTCTCTGCAAGTGAATCAAGAGGGTGTAAAGCGGCATAAACACAGCAGGGAAAAGCAGCCAAGCCCGATTCTAAACATAAATTACTTTAAAAAACCCACAAAACAAAGACAGTGAAAGAGAGAGAAATTCTTACAAAATCCGTTCAGGGTCTATGATGCAACCTGGATTGACCATATCTAGACCCACAGCTGGATGAGACATAAGGCTGGACACTCTTGGGGCTGAGAGGATTGGTGAGGTTGGGTGAGCAAACGCAGATACTTTAAAGTAACACTGCGGGGAACACACCCCATGGGTCTCAAATCTCCAGGTACAAGGGAATCTTCCTACATCAAAACATGCATGGGAAAGCCAGAAGATGGTATGCCGTGAGATCGGGAAAGGTTTCCAAAACGCACCTCATTTCTCCTCTCCTTGTGCTCGGGTTCACCATTCCAGCCGCTTGACTAACCATCTCCCTACTTGGAGAATCAGCACCTTTAACCTACTGTTTCGTCCAGGTTGCAATTTGTCCTGAGGATGAACGGGAAGACGGGGAACCAACGAAAGACTAGCCCTAGGTATTGGGACAGGCACAGGTCACTTCCCATCAGGAAGAAGGATGAACCACAGGCTCAGCCTGCCCCCCAGAACCAAAATAGGGCCTGAAGCAATCCTGCGCTTTGCGGCCAGCTCCCAAAAAAGCGAGGAGACAAATGGAGCTCAGGGGCACTGCAATTCACAAACGTGCAGAGTTATAAATGAGAACTCTCGTCCACAAATATATTGAGGGAAGGCAACGAAGAGGATTTGAAAGCAAGGCAGATTTGCAGGAAACAGATTTCAGGAGGTAGATTCGACTCGCTTTTAAAGCACATGAAAAGCGGCAAAACGTTGACAATGATGCCCTTGGCCAAAAAGGGCGTATGCGTTTTTTCCTGAATATATTCAGGAAAAAACGCATACGCCCTTTTTGGCCAACCAAGCAAGCCGGAAGGGCAAATCAGCGCTACAAAGAAGTCTCGCTTGCCCTCGGTCAAAAGGGCCATGCTGAACAAACAGTAAAAACCAGAAAAGCAGGACAGGCCATGGAGACATGGGAGCCTTGCTACGCTGATGGGCGGGATATAAATTGCCAACAGGCACTCTGGAGAAGAGTACGGTGTGTCCTGAAACAAGTAATAAACACAGCGTAGAGAGCATAGGGCACTTCCACTCATGGGCGTATAAATTGGGAAAACTAAAAATCAACAAGACACAGGCACCCTAAAGTTTACGGCTGCTCTGTTTCCAAGAACCTCCGCTTCGGTACACCTTCAATATCCCAGGAAAGAGAAAAATGGATAAAGAAATGGTGGTACTTGGCACAATGGAATATCACTCAGCCATGAAATCAATGTCATAAGGCTAGTTAGCAGCATGATGTGTGGATTTAGGTACGATGATTCAAAGTGAAATAAGTCACACAGAAAAAGACACTTATCCTAAGATATCGCTTATAGAGGGAATGTCAAAATCGCTACACTTGAACTGAATTACAAAACAGAACAGAGTCACACCTTTAGAAGACACACTATGGCTGCTTAACCGGAAAGGTGAGGTGGGGTGATGCATAAAACAAGCGTTTGAAATTAGCTCAGACACCGCTCCATAAGCCAAATATGTAATAGACAAGGCCTACTCCCTGCTCAGTGAACTGGACTCAACACACCCTAGTCACCACACAAGAATATATCTGACTAGTATGAATCTGAAAACCTATGTATCGATATCTCTCTGCAAGTGAATCAAGAGGGTGTAAAGCGGCATAAACACAGCAGGGAAAAGCAGCCAAACCCCATTCTAAACATACATTACTTTAAAAAACCCACAAAGCAAAGACAGTGAAAGTGAGAGAAATTCTTACAACATCCGTTCAGGGTCTATGATGCAACCTGGATTGACCATATCTAGACCCACAGCTGGATGAGACATAAGGCTGGACACTCTTGGGGCTGAGAGGATTGGTGAGGTTGGGTGAGCAAACGCAGATACTTTAAAGTAACACTGCGGGGAACACACTCCATGGGTCTCAAATCTCCAGGTACAAGGGAATCTTCCTACATCAAAACATGCATGGGAAAGCCAGAAGATGGTATGCCGTGAGATCGGGAAAGGTTTCTAAAACGCACCTCATTTCTCCTCTCCTTGTGCTCGGGTTCGCCATTCCAGCCGCTTGACTAACCATCTCCCTACTTGGAGAATCAGCACCTTTAACCTACTGTTTCATCCAGGTTGCAATTTGTCCTGAGGATGAACGGGAAGACGGGGAACCAACGAAAGACTAGCCCTAGGTGTTGGGACAGGCACAGGTCACTCCATTTTCCCATCAGGAAGAAGAATGAACCACAGGCTCAGCCTGCCCCCCAGAACCAAAATAGGGCCTGAAGCAATCCTGCGCTTTTGCGGCCAGCTCCCAAAAAAGCGAGGAGACAAATGGAGCTCAGGGGCACTGCAATTCACAAACGTGCAGAGTTATAAATGAGAACTCTCGTCCACAAATATATTGAGGGAAGGCAACGAAGAGGATTTGAAAGCAAGGCAGATTTGCAGGAAACAGATTTCAGGAGGTAGATTCGACTCGCCTTTAAAGCACATGAAAAGCGGCAAAACGTTGACAATGATGCCCTTGGCCAAAAAGGGCGTATGCGTTTTTTCCTGAATATATTCAGGAAAAAACGCATACGCCCTTTTTGGCCAACCAAGCAAGCCGGAAGGGCAAATCAGCGCTACAAAGAAGTCTCGCTTGCCCTCGGTCAAAAGGGCCATGCTGAACAAACAGTAAAAACCAGAAAAGCAGGACAGGCCATGGAGACATGGGAGCCTTGCTACGCTGATGGGCGGGATATAAATTGCCAACAGGCACTCTGGAGAAGAGTACGGTGTGTCCTGAAACAAGTAATAAACACAGCGTAGAGAGCATAGGGCACTTCCACTCATGGGCGTATAAATTGGGAAAACTAAAAATCAACAAGACACAGGCACCCTAAAGTTTACGGCTGCTCTGTTTCCAAGAACCTCCGCTTCGGTACACCTTCAATATCCCAGGAAAGAGAAAAATGGATAAAGAAATGGTGGTACTTGGCACAATGGAATATCACTCAGCCATGAAATCAATGTCATAAGGCTAGTTAGCAGCATGATGTGTGGATTTAGGTACGATGATTCTAAGTGAAATAAGTCACACAGAAAAAGACACTTATCCTAAGATATCACTTATAGAGGGAATGTCAAAATCGCTACACTTGAACTGAATTACAAAGCAGAACAGAGTCACACCTTTAGAAGACACACTATGGCTGCTTAACCGGAAAGGTGAGGTGGGGTGATGCATAAAACAAGGGTTTGAAATTACCTCAGAGACCGCTCCATAAGCCAAATATGTAATAGACAAGGCCTACTCCCTGCTCAGTGAACTGGACTCAACACCCCCTAGTCACCGCACAAGAATATATCTGACTAGTATGAATCTGAAAACCTATGTATCGATATCTCTCTGCAAGTGAATCAAGAGGGTGTAAAGCGGCATAAACACAGCAGGGAAAAGCAGCCAAACCCCATTCTAAACATACATTACTTTAAAAAACCCACAAAGCAAAGACAGTGAAAGTGAGAGAAATTCTTACAACATCCGTTCAGGGTCTATGATGCAACCTGGATTGACCATATCTAGACCCACAGCTGGATGAGACAGAAGGCTGGACACTCTTGGGGCTGAGAGGATTGGTGAGGTTGGGTGAGCAAACGCAGATACTTTAAAGTAACACTGCGGGGAACACACCCCATGGGTCTCAAATCTCCAGGTACAAGGGAATCTTCCTACATCAAAACATGCATGGGAAAGCCAGAAGATGGTATGCCGTGAGATCGGGAAAGGTTTCTAAAACGCACCTCATTTCTCCTCTCCTTGTGCTCGGGTTCGCCATTCCAGCCGCTTGACTAACCATCTCCCTACTTGGAGAATCAGCACCTTTAACCTACTGTTTCGTCCAGGTTGCAATTTGTCCTGAGGATGAACGGGAAGACGGGGAACCAACGAAAGACTAGCCCTAGGTATTGGGACAGGCACAGGTCACTCCATTTTCCCATCAGGAAGAAGGATGAACCACAGGCTCAGCCTGCCCCCCAGAACCAAAATAGGGCCTGAAGCAATCCTGCGCTTTTGCGGCCAGCTCCCAAAAAAGCGAGGAGACAAATGGAGCTCAGGGGCACTGCAATTCACAAACGTGCAGAGTTATAAATGAGAACTCTCGTCCACAAATATATTGAGGGAAGGCAACGAAGAGGATTTGAAAGCAAGGCAGATTTGCAGGAAACAGATTTCAGGAGGTAGATTCGACTCGCCTTTAAAGCACATGAAAAGCGGCAAAACGTTGACAATGATGCCCTTGGCCAAAAAGGGCGTATGCGTTTTTTCCTGAATATATTCAGGAAAAAACGCATACGCCCTTTTTGGCGAACCAAGCAAGCCGGAAGGGCAAATCAGCGCTACAAAGAAGTCTCGCTTGCCCTCGGTCAAAAGGGCCATGCTGAACAAAGTGTAAAAACCAGAAAAGCAGGACAGGCCATGGAGACATGGGAGCCTTGCTACGCTGATGGGCGGGATGTAAATTGCCAACAGGCACTCTGGAGAAGAGTACGGTGTGTCCTGAAACAAGTAATAAACACAGCGTAGAGAGCATAGGGCACTTCCACTCAAGGGCGTATAAATTGGGAAAACTAAAAATCAACAAGACACAGGCACCCTAAAGTTTACGGCTGCTCTGTTTCCAAGAACCTCCACTTCGGTACACCTTCAATATCCCAGGAAAGAGAAAAATGGATAAAGAAATGGTGGTACTTGGCACAATGGAATATCACTCAGCCATGAAATCAATGTCATAAGGCTAGTTAGCATCATGATGAGTGGATTTAGGTACGATGATTCTAAGTGAAATAAGTCACACAGAAAAAGACACTTATCCTAAGATATCGCTTATAGAGGGAATGTCAAAATCGCTACACTTGAACTGAATTACAAAACAGAACAGAGTCACACCTTTGGAAGACACACTATGGCTGCTTAACGGGAAAGGTGAGGTGGGGTGATGCATAAAACAAGGGTTTGAAATTAGCTCAGAGACCGCTCCATAAGCCAAATATGTAATAGACAAGGCCTACTCCCTGCTCAGTGAACTGGACTCAAAACACCCTAGTCACCACACAAGAATATATCTGACTAGTAAGAATCTGAAAACCTATGTATCGATATCTCTCTGCAAGTGAATCAAGAGGGTGTAAAGCGGCATAAACACAGCAGGGAAAAGCAGCCAAGCCCGATTCTAAACATAAATTACTTTAAAAAACCCACAAAACAAAGACAGTGAAAGAGAGAGAAATTCTTACAAAATCCGTTCAGGGTCTATGATGCAACCTGGATTGACCATATCTAGACCCACAGCTGGATGAGACATAAGGCTGGACACTCTTGGGGCTGAGAGGATTGGTGAGGTTGGGTGAGCAAACGCAGATACTTTAAAGTAACACTGCGGGGAACACACCCCATGGGTCTCAAATCTCCAGGTACAAGGGAATCTTCCTACATCAAAACATGCATGGGAAAGCCAGAAGATGGTATGCCGTGAGATCGGGAAAGGTTTCCAAAACGCACCTCATTTCTCCTCTCCTTGTGCTCGGGTTCACCATTCCAGCCGCTTGACTAACCATCTCCCTACTTGGAGAATCAGCACCTTTAACCTACTGTTTCGTCCAGGTTGCAATTTGTCCTGAGGATGAACGGGAAGACGGGGAACCAACGAAAGACTAGCCCTAGGTATTGGGACAGGCACAGGTCACTTCCCATCAGGAAGAAGGATGAACCACAGGCTCAGCCTGCCCCCCAGAACCAAAATAGGGCCTGAAGCAATCCTGCGCTTTGCGGCCAGCTCCCAAAAAAGCGAGGAGACAAATGGAGCTCAGGGGCACTGCAATTCACAAACGTGCAGAGTTATAAATGAGAACTCTCGTCCACAAATATATTGAGGGAAGGCAACGAAGAGGATTTGAAAGCAAGGCAGATTTGCAGGAAACAGATTTCAGGAGGTAGATTCGACTCGCTTTTAAAGCACATGAAAAGCGGCAAAACGTTGACAATGATGCCCTTGGCCAAAAAGGGCGTATGCGTTTTTTCCTGAATATATTCAGGAAAAAACGCATACGCCCTTTTTGGCCAACCAAGCAAGCCGGAAGGGCAAATCAGCGCTACAAAGAAGTCTCGCTTGCCCTCGGTCAAAAGGGCCATGCTGAACAAACAGTAAAAACCAGAAAAGCAGGACAGGCCATGGAGACATGGGAGCCTTGCTACGCTGATGGGCGGGATATAAATTGCCAACAGGCACTCTGGAGAAGAGTACGGTGTGTCCTGAAACAAGTAATAAACACAGCGTAGAGAGCATAGGGCACTTCCACTCATGGGCGTATAAATTGGGAAAACTAAAAATCAACAAGACACAGGCACCCTAAAGTTTACGGCTGCTCTGTTTCCAAGAACCTCCGCTTCGGTACACCTTCAATATCCCAGGAAAGAGAAAAATGGATAAAGAAATGGTGGTACTTGGCACAATGGAATATCACTCAGCCATGAAATCAATGTCATAAGGCTAGTTAGCAGCATGATGTGTGGATTTAGGTACGATGATTCAAAGTGAAATAAGTCACACAGAAAAAGACACTTATCCTAAGATATCGCTTATAGAGGGAATGTCAAAATCGCTACACTTGAACTGAATTACAAAACAGAACAGAGTCACACCTTTAGAAGACACACTATGGCTGCTTAACCGGAAAGGTGAGGTGGGGTGATGCATAAAACAAGCGTTTGAAATTAGCTCAGACACCGCTCCATAAGCCAAATATGTAATAGACAAGGCCTACTCCCTGCTCAGTGAACTGGACTCAACACACCCTAGTCACCACACAAGAATATATCTGACTAGTATGAATCTGAAAACCTATGTATCGATATCTCTCTGCAAGTGAATCAAGAGGGTGTAAAGCGGCATAAACACAGCAGGGAAAAGCAGCCAAACCCCATTCTAAACATACATTACTTTAAAAAACCCACAAAGCAAAGACAGTGAAAGTGAGAGAAATTCTTACAACATCCGTTCAGGGTCTATGATGCAACCTGGATTGACCATATCTAGACCCACAGCTGGATGAGACATAAGGCTGGACACTCTTGGGGCTGAGAGGATTGGTGAGGTTGGGTGAGCAAACGCAGATACTTTAAAGTAACACTGCGGGGAACACACTCCATGGGTCTCAAATCTCCAGGTACAAGGGAATCTTCCTACATCAAAACATGCATGGGAAAGCCAGAAGATGGTATGCCGTGAGATCGGGAAAGGTTTCTAAAACGCACCTCATTTCTCCTCTCCTTGTGCTCGGGTTCGCCATTCCAGCCGCTTGACTAACCATCTCCCTACTTGGAGAATCAGCACCTTTAACCTACTGTTTCATCCAGGTTGCAATTTGTCCTGAGGATGAACGGGAAGACGGGGAACCAACGAAAGACTAGCCCTAGGTGTTGGGACAGGCACAGGTCACTCCATTTTCCCATCAGGAAGAAGAATGAACCACAGGCTCAGCCTGCCCCCCAGAACCAAAATAGGGCCTGAAGCAATCCTGCGCTTTTGCGGCCAGCTCCCAAAAAAGCGAGGAGACAAATGGAGCTCAGGGGCACTGCAATTCACAAACGTGCAGAGTTATAAATGAGAACTCTCGTCCACAAATATATTGAGGGAAGGCAACGAAGAGGATTTGAAAGCAAGGCAGATTTGCAGGAAACAGATTTCAGGAGGTAGATTCGACTCGCCTTTAAAGCACATGAAAAGCGGCAAAACGTTGACAATGATGCCCTTGGCCAAAAAGGGCGTATGCGTTTTTTCCTGAATATATTCAGGAAAAAACGCATACGCCCTTTTTGGCCAACCAAGCAAGCCGGAAGGGCAAATCAGCGCTACAAAGAAGTCTCGCTTGCCCTCGGTCAAAAGGGCCATGCTGAACAAACAGTAAAAACCAGAAAAGCAGGACAGGCCATGGAGACATGGGAGCCTTGCTACGCTGATGGGCGGGATATAAATTGCCAACAGGCACTCTGGAGAAGAGTACGGTGTGTCCTGAAACAAGTAATAAACACAGCGTAGAGAGCATAGGGCACTTCCACTCATGGGCGTATAAATTGGGAAAACTAAAAATCAACAAGACACAGGCACCCTAAAGTTTACGGCTGCTCTGTTTCCAAGAACCTCCGCTTCGGTACACCTTCAATATCCCAGGAAAGAGAAAAATGGATAAAGAAATGGTGGTACTTGGCACAATGGAATATCACTCAGCCATGAAATCAATGTCATAAGGCTAGTTAGCAGCATGATGTGTGGATTTAGGTACGATGATTCTAAGTGAAATAAGTCACACAGAAAAAGACACTTATCCTAAGATATCACTTATAGAGGGAATGTCAAAATCGCTACACTTGAACTGAATTACAAAGCAGAACAGAGTCACACCTTTAGAAGACACACTATGGCTGCTTAACCGGAAAGGTGAGGTGGGGTGATGCATAAAACAAGGGTTTGAAATTACCTCAGAGACCGCTCCATAAGCCAAATATGTAATAGACAAGGCCTACTCCCTGCTCAGTGAACTGGACTCAACACCCCCTAGTCACCGCACAAGAATATATCTGACTAGTATGAATCTGAAAACCTATGTATCGATATCTCTCTGCAAGTGAATCAAGAGGGTGTAAAGCGGCATAAACACAGCAGGGAAAAGCAGCCAAACCCCATTCTAAACATACATTACTTTAAAAAACCCACAAAGCAAAGACAGTGAAAGTGAGAGAAATTCTTACAACATCCGTTCAGGGTCTATGATGCAACCTGGATTGACCATATCTAGACCCACAGCTGGATGAGACAGAAGGCTGGACACTCTTGGGGCTGAGAGGATTGGTGAGGTTGGGTGAGCAAACGCAGATACTTTAAAGTAACACTGCGGGGAACACACCCCATGGGTCTCAAATCTCCAGGTACAAGGGAATCTTCCTACATCAAAACATGCATGGGAAAGCCAGAAGATGGTATGCCGTGAGATCGGGAAAGGTTTCTAAAACGCACCTCATTTCTCCTCTCCTTGTGCTCGGGTTCGCCATTCCAGCCGCTTGACTAACCATCTCCCTACTTGGAGAATCAGCACCTTTAACCTACTGTTTCGTCCAGGTTGCAATTTGTCCTGAGGATGAACGGGAAGACGGGGAACCAACGAAAGACTAGCCCTAGGTATTGGGACAGGCACAGGTCACTCCATTTTCCCATCAGGAAGAAGGATGAACCACAGGCTCAGCCTGCCCCCCAGAACCAAAATAGGGCCTGAAGCAATCCTGCGCTTTTGCGGCCAGCTCCCAAAAAAGCGAGGAGACAAATGGAGCTCAGGGGCACTGCAATTCACAAACGTGCAGAGTTATAAATGAGAACTCTCGTCCACAAATATATTGAGGGAAGGCAACGAAGAGGATTTGAAAGCAAGGCAGATTTGCAGGAAACAGATTTCAGGAGGTAGATTCGACTCGCCTTTAAAGCACATGAAAAGCGGCAAAACGTTGACAATGATGCCCTTGGCCAAAAAGGGCGTATGCGTTTTTTCCTGAATATATTCAGGAAAAAACGCATACGCCCTTTTTGGCCAACCAAGCAAGCCGGAAGGGCAAATCAGCGCTACAAAGAAGTCTCGCTTGCCCTCGGTCAAAAGGGCCATGCTGAACAAACAGTAAAAACCAGAAAGGCAGGACAGGCCATGGAGACATGGGAGCCTTGCTACGCTGATGGGCGGGATATAAATTGCTAACAGGCACTCTGGAGAAGAGTACGGTGTGTCCTGAAACAAGTAATAAACACAGCGTAGAGAGCATAGGGCACTTCCACTCATGGGCGTATAAATTGGGAAAACTAAAAATCAACAAGACACAGGCACCCTAAAGTTTACGGCTGCTCTGTTTCCAAGAACCTCCGCTTCGGTACACCTTCAATATCCCAGGAAAGAGAAAAATGGATAAAGAAATGGTGGTACTTGGCACAATGGAATATCACTCAGCCATGAAATCAATGTCATAAGGCTAGTTAGCAGCATGATGTGTGGATTTAGGTACGATGATTCAAAGTGAAATAAGTCACACAGAAAAAGACACTTATCCTAAGATATCGCTTATAGAGGGAATGTCAAAATCGCTACACTTGAACTGAATTACAAAACAGAACAGAGTCACACCTTTAGAAGACACACTATGGCTGCTTAACCGGAAAGGTGAGGTGGGGTGATGCATAAAACAAGGGTTTGAAATTAGCTCAGACACCGCTCCATAAGCCAAATATGTAATAGACAAGGCCTACTCCCTGCTCAGTGAACTGGACTCAACACACCCTAGTCACCACACAAGAATATATCTGACTAGTATGAATCTGAAAACCTATGTATCGATATCTCTCTGCAAGTGAATCAAGAGGGTGTAAAGCGGCATCAACACAGCAGGGAAAAGCAGCCAAACCCCATTCTAAACATACATTACTTTAAAAAACCCACAAAGCAAAGACAGTGAAAGTGAGAGAAATTCTTACAACATCCTTTCAGGGTCTATGATGCAACCTGGATTGACCATATCTAGACCCACAGCTGGATGAGACATAAGGCTGGACACTCTTGGGGCTGAGAGGATTGGTGAGGTTGGGTGAGCAAACGCAGATACTTTAAAGTAACACTGCGGGGAACACACTCCATGGGTCTCAAATCTCCAGGTACAAGGGAATCTTCCTACATCAAAACATGCATGGGAAAGCCAGAAGATGGTATGCCGTGAGATCGGGAAAGGTTTCTAAAACGCACCTCATTTCTCCTCTCCTTGTGCTCGGGTTCGCCATTCCAGCCGCTTGACTAACCATCTCCCTACTTGGAGAATCAGCACCTTTAACCTACTGTTTCATCCAGGTTGCAATTTGTCCTGAGGATGAACGGGAAGACGGGGAACCAACGAAAGACTAGCCCTAGGTGTTGGGACAGGCACAGGTCACTCCATTTTCCCATCAGGAAGAAGAATGAACCACAGGCTCAGCCTGCCCCCCAGAACCAAAATAGGGCCTGAAGCAATCCTGCGCTTTTGCGGCCAGCTCCCAAAAAAGCGAGGAGACAAATGGAGCTCAGGGGCACTGCAATTCACAAACGTGCAGAGTTATAAATGAGAACTCTCGTCCACAAATATATTGAGGGAAGGCAACGAAGAGGATTTGAAAGCAAGGCAGATTTGCAGGAAACAGATTTCAGGAGGTAGATTCGACTCGCCTTTAAAGCACATGAAAAGCGGCAAAACGTTGACAATGATGCCCTTGGCCAAAAAGGGCGTATGCGTTTTTTCCTGAATATATTCAGGAAAAAACGCATACGCCCTTTTTGGCCAACCAAGCAAGCCGGAAGGGCAAATCAGCGCTACAAAGAAGTCTCGCTTGCCCTCGGTCAAAAGGGCCATGCTGAACAAACAGTAAAAACCAGAAAAGCAGGACAGGCCATGGAGACATGGGAGCCTTGCTACGCTGATGGGCGGGATATAAATTGCCAACAGGCACTCTGGAGAAGAGTACGGTGTGTCCTGAAACAAGTAATAAACACAGCGTAGAGAGCATAGGGCACTTCCACTCATGGGCGTATAAATTGGGAAAACTAAAAATCAACAAGACACAGGCACCCTAAAGTTTACGGCTGCTCTGTTTCCAAGAACCTCCGCTTCGGTACACCTTCAATATCCCAGGAAAGAGAAAAATGGATAAAGAAATGGTGGTACTTGGCACAATGGAATATCTCTCAGCCATGAAATCAATGTCATAAGGCTAGTTAGCAGCATGATGTGTGGATTTAGGTACGATGATTCTAAGTGAAATAAGTCACACAGAAAAAGACACTTATCCTAAGATATCACTTATAGAGGGAATGTCAAAATCGCTACACTTGAACTGAATTACAAAGCAGAACAGAGTCACACCTTTAGAAGACACACTATGGCTGCTTAACCGGAAAGGTGAGGTGGGGTGATGCATAAAAAAAGGGTTTGAAATTAGCTCAGAGACCGCTCCATAAGCCAAATATGTAATAGACAAGGCCTACTCCCTGCTTAGTGAACTGGACTCAACACCCCCTATTCACCGCACAAGAATATATCTGACTAGTATGAATCTGAAAACCTATGTATCGATATCTCTCTGCAAGTGAATCAAGAGGGTGTAAAGCGGCATAAACACAGCAGGGAAAAGCAGCCAAACCCCATTCTAAACATACATTACTTTAAAAAACCCACAAAGCAAAGACAGTGAAAGTGAGAGAAATTCTTACAACATCCGTTCAGGGTCTATGATGCAACCTGGATTGACCATATCTAGACCCACAGCTGGATGAGACAGAAGGCTGGACACTCTTGGGGCTGAGAGGATTGGTGAGGTTGGGTGAGCAAACGCAGATACTTTAAAGTAACACTGCGGGGAACACACCCCATGGGTCTCAAATCTCCAGGTACAAGGGAATCTTCCTACATCAAAACATGCATGGGAAAGCCAGAAGATGGTATGCCGTGAGATCGGGAAAGGTTTCTAAAACGCACCTCATTTCTCCTCTCCTTGTGCTCGGGTTCGCCATTCCAGCCGCTTGACTAACCATCTCCCTACTTGGAGAATCAGCACCTTTAACCTACTGTTTCGTCCAGGTTGCAATTTGTCCTGAGGATGAACGGGAAGACGGGGAACCAACGAAAGACTAGCCCTAGGTGTTGGGACAGGCACAGGTCACTCCATTTTCCCATCAGGAAGAAGAATGAACCACAGGCTCAGCCTGCCCCCCAGAACCAAAATAGGGCCTGAAGCAATCCTGCGCCTTTGCGGCCAGCTCCCAAAAAAGCGAGGAGACAAATGGAGCTCAGGGGCACTGCAATTCACAAACGTGCAGAGTTATAAATGAGAACTCTCGTCTACAAATATATTGAGGGAAGGCAACGAAGAGGATTTGAAAGCAAGGCAGATTTGCAGGAAACAGATTTCAGGAGGTAGATTCGACTCGCCTTTAAAGCACATGAAAAGCGGCAAAACGTTGACAATGATGCCCTTGGCCAAAAAGGGCGTATGCGTTTTTTCCTGAATATATTCAGGAAAAAACGCATACGCCCTTTTTGGCGAACCAAGCAAGCCGGAAGGGCAAATCAGCGCTACAAAGAAGTCTCGCTTGCCCTCGGTCAAAAGGGCCATGCTGAACAAAGTGTAAAAACCAGAAAAGCAGGACAGGCCATGCAGACATGGGAGCCTTGCTACGCTGATGGGCGGGATGTAAATTGCCAACAGGCACTCTGGAGAAGAGTACGGTGTGTCCTGAAACAAGTAATAAACACAGCGTAGAGAGCATAGGGCACTTCCACTCAAGGGCGTATAAATTGGGAAAACTAAAAATCAACAAGACACAGGCACCCTAAAGTTTACGGCTGCTCTGTTTCCAAGAACCTCCACTTCGGTACACCTTCAATATCCCAGGAAAGAGAAAAATGGATAAAGAAATGGTGGTACTTGGCACAATGGAATATCACTCAGCCATGAAATCAATGTCATAAGGCTAGTTAGCATCATGATGAGTGGATTTAGGTACGATGATTCTAAGTGAAATAAGTCACACAGAAAAAGACACTTATCCTAAGATATCGCTTATAGAGGGAATGTCAAAATCGCTACACTTGAACTGAATTACAAAACAGAACAGAGTCACACCTTTGGAAGACACACTATGGCTGCTTAACGGGAAAGGTGAGGTGGGGTGATGCATAAAACAAGGGTTTGAAATTAGCTCAGAGACCGCTCCATAAGCCAAATATGTAATAGACAAGGCCTACTCCCTGCTCAGTGAACTGGACTCAAAACACCCTAGTCACCACACAAGAATATATCTGACTAGTAAGAATCTGAAAACCTATGTATCGATATCTCTCTGCAAGTGAATCAAGAGGGTGTAAAGCGGCATCAACACAGCAGGGAAAAGCAGCCAAGCCCGATTCTAAACATAAATTACTTTAAAAAACCCACAAAACAAAGACAGTGAAAGAGAGAGAAATTCTTACAAAATCCGTTCAGGGTCTATGATGCAACCTGGATTGACCATATCTAGACCCACAGCTGGATGAGACATAAGGCTGGACACTCTTGGGGCTGAGAGGATTGGTGAGGTTGGGTGAGCAAACGCAGATACTTTAAAGTAACACTGCGGGGAACACACCCCATGGGTCTCAAATCTCCAGGTACAAGGGAATCTTCCTACATCAAAACATGCATGGGAAAGCCAGAAGATGGTATGCCGTGAGATCGGGAAAGGTTTCCAAAACGCACCTCATTTCTCCTCTCCTTGTGCTCGGGTTCACCATTCCAGCCGCTTGACTAACCATCTCCCTACTTGGAGAATCAGCACCTTTAACCTACTGTTTCGTCCAGGTTGCAATTTGTCCTGAGGATGAACGGGAAGACGGGGAACCAACGAAAGACTAGCCCTAGGTATTGGGACAGGCACAGGTCACTCCATTTTCCCATCAGGAAGAAGGATGAACCACAGGCTCAGCCTGCCCCCCAGAGCCAAAATAGGGCCTGAAGCAATCCTGCGCTTTTGCGGCCAGCTCCCAAAAAAGCGAGGAGACAAATGGAGCTCAGGGGCACTGCAATTCACAAACGTGCAGAGTTATAAATGAGAACTCTCGTCCACAAATATATTGAGGGAAGGCAACGAAGAGGATTTGAAAGCAAGGCAGATTTGCAGGAAACAGATTTCAGGAGGTAGATTCGACTCGCCTTTAAAGCACATGAAAAGCGGCAAAACGTTGACAATGATGCCCTTGGCCAAAAAGGGCGTATGCGTTTTTTCCTGAATATATTCAGGAAAAAACGCATACGCCCTTTTTGGCCAACCAAGCAAGCCGGAAGGGCAAATCAGCGCTACAAAGAAGTCTCGCTTGCCCTCGGTCAAAAGGGCCATGCTGAACAAACAGTAAAAACCAGAAAAGCAGGACAGGCCATGGAGACATGGGAGCCTTGCTACGCTGATGGGCGGGATATAAATTGCTAACAGGCACTCTGGAGAAGAGTACGGTGTGTCCTGAAACAAGTAATAAACACAGCGTAGAGAGCATAGGGCACTTCCACTCATGGGCGTATAAATTGGGAAAACTAAAAATCAACAAGACACAGGCACCCTAAAGTTTACGGCTGCTCTGTTTCCAAGAACCTCCGCTTCGGTACACCTTCAATATCCCAGGAAAGAGAAAAATGGATAAAGAAATGGTGGTACTTGGCACAATGGAATATCACTCAGCCATGAAATCAATGTCATAAGGCTAGTTAGCAGCATGATGAGTGGATTTAGATACGATGATTCTAAGTGAAATAAGTCACACAGAAAAAGACACTTATCCTAAGATATCGCTTATAGAGGGAATGTCAAAATCGCTACACTTGAACTGAATTACAAAACAGAACAGAGTCACACCTTTAGAAGACACACTATGGCTGCTTAACCGGAAAGGTGAGGTGGGGTGATGCATAAAACAAGGGTTTGAAATTAGCTCAGACACCGCTCCATAAGCCAAATATGTAATAGACAAGGCCTACTCCCTGCTCAGTGAACTGGACTCAACACACCCTAGTCACCACACAAGAATATATCTGACTAGTATGAATCTGAAAACCTATGTATCGATATCTCTCTGCAAGT
Organism: Eubalaena glacialis; assembly: GCF_028564815.1. Lineage (NCBI taxonomy): Eukaryota > Metazoa > Chordata > Mammalia > Artiodactyla > Balaenidae > Eubalaena > Eubalaena glacialis. The sequence continues at coordinate 661,506 of NW_026871326.1, forward strand.
GAATCAAGAGGGTGTAAAGCGGCATAAACACAGCAGGGAAAAGCAGCCAAACCCCATTCTAAACATACATTACTTTAAAAAACCCACAAAGCAAAGACAGTGAAAGTGAGAGAAATTCTTACAACATCCTTTCAGGGTCTATGATGCAACCTGGATTGACCATATCTAGACCCACAGCTGGATGAGACATAAGGCTGGACACTCTTGGGGCTGAGAGGATTGGTGAGGTTGGGTGAGCAAACGCAGATACTTTAAAGTAACACTGCGGGGAACACACTCCATGGGTCTCAAATCTCCAGGTACAAGGGAATCTTCCTACATCAAAACATGCATGGGAAAGCCAGAAGATGGTATGCCGTGAGATCGGGAAAGGTTTCTAAAACGCACCTCATTTCTCCTCTCCTTGTGCTCGGGTTCGCCATTCCAGCCGCTTGACTAACCATCTCCCTACTTGGAGAATCAGCACCTTTAACCTACTGTTTCATCCAGGTTGCAATTTGTCCTGAGGATGAACGGGAAGACGGGGAACCAACGAAAGACTAGCCCTAGGTGTTGGGACAGGCACAGGTCACTCCATTTTCCCATCAGGAAGAAGAATGAACCACAGGCTCAGCCTGCCCCCCAGAACCAAAATAGGGCCTGAAGCAATCCTGCGCTTTTGCGGCCAGCTCCCAAAAAAGCGAGGAGACAAATGGAGCTCAGGGGCACTGCAATTCACAAACGTGCAGAGTTATAAATGAGAACTCTCGTCCACAAATATATTGAGGGAAGGCAACGAAGAGGATTTGAAAGCAAGGCAGATTTGCAGGAAACAGATTTCAGGAGGTAGATTCGACTCGCCTTTAAAGCACATGAAAAGCGGCAAAACGTTGACAATGATGCCCTTGGCCAAAAAGGGCGTATGCGTTTTTTCCTGAATATATTCAGGAAAAAACGCATACGCCCTTTTTGGCCAACCAAGCAAGCCGGAAGGGCAAATCAGCGCTACAAAGAAGTCTCGCTTGCCCTCGGTCAAAAGGGCCATGCTGAACAAACAGTAAAAACCAGAAAAGCAGGACAGGCCATGGAGACATGGGAGCCTTGCTACGCTGATGGGCGGGATATAAATTGCCAACAGGCACTCTGGAGAAGAGTACGGTGTGTCCTGAAACAAGTAATAAACACAGCGTAGAGAGCATAGGGCACTTCCACTCATGGGCGTATAAATTGGGAAAACTAAAAATCAACAAGACACAGGCACCCTAAAGTTTACGGCTGCTCTGTTTCCAAGAACCTCCGCTTCGGTACACCTTCAATATCCCAGGAAAGAGAAAAATGGATAAAGAAATGGTGGTACTTGGCACAATGGAATATCACTCAGCCATGAAATCAATGTCATAAGGCTAGTTAGCAGCATGATGTGTGGATTTAGGTACGATGATTCTAAGTGAAATAAGTCACACAGAAAAAGACACTTATCCTAAGATATCACTTATAGAGGGAATGTCAAAATCGCTACACTTGAACTGAATTACAAAGCAGAACAGAGTCACACCTTTAGAAGACACACTATGGCTGCTTAACCGGAAAGGTGAGGTGGGGTGATGCATAAAACAAGGGTTTGAAATTAGCTCAGAGACCGCTCCATAAGCCAAATATGTAATAGACAAGGCCTACTCCCTGCTCAGTGAACTGGACTCAACACCCCCTAGTCACCGCACAAGAATATATCTGACTAGTATGAATCTGAAAACCTATGTATCGATATCTCTCTGCAAGTGAATCAAGAGGGTGTAAAGCGGCATAAACACAGCAGGGAAAAGCAGCCAAACCCCATTCTAAACATACATTACTTTAAAAAACCCACAAAGCAAAGACAGTGAAAGTGAGAGAAATTCTTACAACATCCGTTCAGGGTCTATGATGCAACCTGGATTGACCATATCTAGACCCACAGCTGGATGAGACAGAAGGCTGGACACTCTTGGGGCTGAGAGGATTGGTGAGGTTGGGTGAGCAAACGCAGATACTTTAAAGTAACACTGCGGGGAACACACCCCATGGGTCTCAAATCTCCAGGTACAAGGGAATCTTCCTACATCAAAACATGCATGGGAAAGCCAGAAGATGGTATGCCGTGAGATCGGGAAAGGTTTCTAAAACGCACCTCATTTCTCCTCTCCTTGTGCTCGGGTTCGCCATTCCAGCCGCTTGACTAACCATCTCCCTACTTGGAGAATCAGCACCTTTAACCTACTGTTTCGTCCAGGTTGCAATTTGTCCTGAGGATGAACGGGAAGACGGGGAACCAACGAAAGACTAGCCCTAGGTATTGGGACAGGCACAGGTCACTCCATTTTCCCAACAGGAAGAAGGATGAACCACAGGCTCAGCCTGCCCCCCAGAACCAAAATAGGGCCTGAAGCAATCCTGCGCTTTTGCGGCCAGCTCCCAAAAAAGCGAGGAGACAAATGGAGCTCAGGGGCACTGCAATTCACAAACGTGCAGAGTTATAAATGAGAACTCTCGTCCACAAATATATTGAGGGAAGGCAACGAAGAGGATTTGAAAGCAAGGCAGATTTGCAGGAAACAGATTTCAGGAGGTAGATTCGACTCGCCTTTAAAGCACATGAAAAGCGGCAAAACGTTGACAATGATGCCCTTGGCCAAAAAGGGCGTATGCGTTGTTTCCTGAATATATTCAGGAAAAAACGCATACGCCCTTTTTGGCGAACCAAGCAAGCCGGAAGGGCAAATCAGCGCTACAAAGAAGTCTCGCTTGCCCTCGGTCAAAAGGGCCATGCTGAACAAACAGTAAAAACCAGAAAAGCAGGACAGGCCATGGAGACATGGGAGCCTTGCTACGCTGATGGGCGGGATATAAATTGCTAACAGGCACTCTGGAGAAGAGTACGGTGTGTCCTGAAACAAGTAATAAACACAGCGTAGAGAGCATAGGGCACTTCCACTCATGGGCGTATAAATTGGGAAAACTAAAAATCAACAAGACACAGGCACCCTAAAGTTTACGGCTGCTCTGTTTCCAAGAACCTCCGCTTCGGTACACCTTCAATATCCCAGGAAAGAGAAAAATGGATAAAGAAATGGTGGTACTTGGCACAATGGAATATCACTCAGCCATGAAATCAATGTCATAAGGCTAGTTAGCAGCATGATGTGTGGATTTAGGTACGATGATTCAAAGTGAAATAAGTCACACAGAAAAAGACACTTATCCTAAGATATCGCTTATAGAGGGAATGTCAAAATCGCTACACTTGAACTGAATTACAAAACAGAACAGAGTCACACCTTTAGAAGACACACTATGGCTGCTTAACCGGAAAGGTGAGGTGGGGTGATGCATAAAACAAGGGTTTGAAATTAGCTCAGACACCGCTCCATAAGCCAAATATGTAATAGACAAGGCCTACTCCCTGCTCAGTGAACTGGACTCAACACACCCTAGTCACCACACAAGAATATATCTGACTAGTATGAATCTGAAAACCTATGTATCGATATCTCTCTGCAAGTGAATCAAGAGGGTGTAAAGCGGCATAAACACAGCAGGGAAAAGCAGCCAAACCCCATTCTAAACATACATTACTTTAAAAAACCCACAAAGCAAAGACAGTGAAAGTGAGAGAAATTCTTACAACATCCTTTCAGGGTCTATGATGCAACCTGGATTGACCATATCTAGACCCACAGCTGGATGAGACATAAGGCTGGACACTCTTGGGGCTGAGAGGATTGGTGAGGTTGGGTGAGCAAACGCAGATACTTTAAAGTAACACTGCGGGGAACACACTCCATGGGTCTCAAATCTCCAGGTACAAGGGAATCTTCCTACATCAAAACATGCATGGGAAAGCCAGAAGATGGTATGCCGTGAGATCGGGAAAGGTTTCTAAAACGCACCTCATTTCTCCTCTCCTTGTGCTCGGGTTCGCCATTCCAGCCGCTTGACTAACCATCTCCCTACTTGGAGAATCAGCACCTTTAACCTACTGTTTCATCCAGGTTGCAATTTGTCCTGAGGATGAACGGGAAGACGGGGAACCAACGAAAGACTAGCCCTAGGTGTTGGGACAGGCACAGGTCACTCCATTTTCCCATCAGGAAGAAGAATGAACCACAGGCTCAGCCTGCCCCCCAGAACCAAAATAGGGCCTGAAGCAATCCTGCGCTTTTGCGGCCAGCTCCCAAAAAAGCGAGGAGACAAATGGAGCTCAGGGGCACTGCAATTCACAAACGTGCAGAGTTATAAATGAGAACTCTCGTCCACAAATATATTGAGGGAAGGCAACGAAGAGGATTTGAAAGCAAGGCAGATTTGCAGGAAACAGATTTCAGGAGGTAGATTCGACTCGCCTTTAAAGCACATGAAAAGCGGCAAAACGTTGACAATGATGCCCTTGGCCAAAAAGGGCGTATGCGTTTTTTCCTGAATATATTCAGGAAAAAACGCATACGCCCTTTTTGGCCAACCAAGCAAGCCGGAAGGGCAAATCAGCGCTACAAAGAAGTCTCGCTTGCCCTCGGTCAAAAGGGCCATGCTGAACAAACAGTAAAAACCAGAAAAGCAGGACAGGCCATGGAGACATGGGAGCCTTGCTACGCTGATGGGCGGGATATAAATGGCCAACAGGCACTCTGGAGAAGAGTACGGTGTGTCCTGAAACAAGTAATAAACACAGCGTAGAGAGCATAGGGCACTTCCACTCATGGGCGTATAAATTGGGAAAACTAAAAATCAACAAGACACAGGCACCCTAAAGTTTACGGCTGCTCTGTTTCCAAGAACCTCCGCTTCGGTACACCTTCAATATCCCAGGAAAGAGAAAAATGGATAAAGAAATGGTGGTACTTGGCACAATGGAATATCACTCAGCCATGAAATCAATGTCATAAGGCTAGTTAGCAGCATGATGTGTGGATTTAGGTACGATGATTCTAAGTGAAATAAGTCACACAGAAAAAGACACTTATCCTAAGATATCACTTATAGAGGGAATGTCAAAATCGCTACACTTGAACTGAATTACAAAGCAGAACAGAGTCACACCTTTAGAAGACACACTATGGCTGCTTAACCGGAAAGGTGAGGTGGGGTGATGCATAAAACAAGGGTTTGAAATTAGCTCAGAGACCGCTCCATAAGCCAAATATGTAATAGACAAGGCCTACTCCCTGCTCAGTGAACTGGACTCAACACCCCCTAGTCACGCACAAGAATATATCTGACTAGTATGAATCTGAAAACCTATGTATCGATATCTCTCTGCAAGTGAATCAAGAGGGTGTAAAGCGGCATAAACACAGCAGGGAAAAGCAGCCAAACCCCATTCTAAACATACATTACTTTAAAAAACCCACAAAGCAAAGACAGTGAAAGTGAGAGAAATTCTTACAACATCCGTTCAGGGTCTATGATGCAACCTGGATTGACCATATCTAGACCCACAGCTGGATGAGACAGAAGGCTGGACACTCTTGGGGCTGAGAGGATTGGTGAGGTTGGGTGAGCAAACGCAGATACTTTAAAGTAACACTGCGGGGAACACACTCCATGGGTCTCAAATCTCCAGGTACAAGGGAATCTTCCTACATCAAAACATGCATGGGAAAGCCAGAAGATGGTATGCCGTGAGATCGGGAAAGGTTTCTAAAACGCACCTCATTTCTCCTCTCCTTGTGCTCGGGTTCGCCATTCCAGCCGCTTGACTAACCATCTCCCTACTTGGAGAATCAGCACCTTTAACCTACTGTTTCATCCAGGTTGCAATTTGTCCTGAGGATGAACGGGAAGACGGGGAACCAACGAAAGACTAGCCCTAGGTGTTGGGACAGGCACAGGTCACTCCATTTTCCCATCAGGAAGAAGAATGAACCACAGGCTCAGCCTGCCCCCCAGAACCAAAATAGGGCCTGAAGCAATCCTGCGCTTTTGCGGCCAGCTCCCAAAAAAGCGAGGAGACAAATGGAGCTCAGGGGCACTGCAATTCACAAACGTGCAGAGTTATAAATGAGAACTCTCGTCCACAAATATATTGAGGGAAGGCAACGAAGAGGATTTGAAAGCAAGGCAGATTTGCAGGAAACAGATTTCAGGAGGTAGATTCGACTCGCCTTTAAAGCACATGAAAAGCGGCAAAACGTTGACAATGATGCCCTTGGCCAAAAAGGGCGTATGCGTTTTTTCCTGAATATATTCAGGAAAAAACGCATACGCCCTTTTTGGCCAACCAAGCAAGCCGGAAGGGCAAATCAGCGCTACAAAGAAGTCTCGCTTGCCCTCGGTGAAAAGGGCCATGCTGAAAAATGTGTAAAAACCAGAAAAGCAGGACAGGCCATGGAGACATGGGAGCCTTGCTACGCTGATGGGCGGGATGTAAATTGCCAACAGGCACTCTGGAGAAGAGTACGGTGTGTCCTGAAACAAGTAATAAACACAGCGTAGAGAGCATAGGGCACTTCCACTCAAGGGCGTATAAATTGGGAAAACTAAAAATCAACAAGACACAGGCACCCTAAAGTTTACGGCTGCTCTGTTTCCAAGAAACTCCACTTCGGTACACCTTCAATATCCCAGGAAAGAGAAAAATGGATAAAGAAATGGTGGTACTTGGCACAATGGAATATCACTCAGCCATGAAATCAATGTCATAAGGCTAGTTAGCAGCATGATGAGTGGATTTAGATACGATGATTCTAAGTGAAATAAGTCACACAGAAAAAGACACTTATCCTAAGATATCGCTTATAGAGGGAATGTCAAAATGGCTACACTTGAACTGAATTACAAATCAGAACAGAGTCACACCTTTAGAAGACACACTATGGCTGCTTAACGGGAAAGGTGAGGTGGGGTGATGCATAAAACAAGGGTTTGAAATTAGCTCAGAGACCGCTCCATAAGCCAAATATGTAATAGACAAGGCCTACTCCCTGCTCAGTGAACTGGACTCAACACACCCTAGTCACCACACAAGAATATATCTGACTAGTAAGAATCTGAAAACCTATGTATCGATATCTCTCTGCAAGTGAATCAAGAGGGTGTAAAGCGGCATCAACACAGCAGGGAAAAGCAGCCAAGCCCGATTCTAAACATAAATTACTTTAAAAAACCCACAAAACAAAGACAGTGAAAGAGAGAGAAATTCTTACAAAATCCGTTCAGGGTCTCTGATGCAACCTGGATTGACCATATCTAGACCCACAGCTGGATGAGACATAAGGCTGGACACTCTTGGGGCTGAGAGGATTGGTGAGGTTGGGTGAGCAAACGCAGATACTTTAAAGTAACACTGCGGGGAACACACCCGATGGGTCTCAAATCTCCAGGTACAAGGGAATCTTCCTACATCAAAACATGCATGGGAAACCCAGAAGATGGTATGCCGTGAGATCGGGAAAGGTTTCTAAAACGCACCTCATTTATCCTCTCCTTGTGCTCGGGTTCGCCATTCCAGCCGCTTGACTAACCATCTCCCTACTTGGAGAATCAGCACCTTTAACCTACTGTTTCGTCCAGGTTGCAATTTGTCCTGAGGATGAACGGGAAGACGGGGAACCAACGAGAGACTAGCCCTAGGTGTTGGGACAGGCACAGGTCACTCCATTTTCCCATCAGGAAGAAGAATGAACCACAGGCTCAGCCTGCCCCCCAGAACCAAAATAGGGCCTGAAGCAATCCTGTGCTTTTGCGGCCAGCTCCCAAAAAAGCGAGGAGACAAATGGAGCTCAGGGGCACTGAAATTCACAAACGTGCAGAGTTATAAATGAGAACTCTCGTCCACAAATATATTGAGGGAAGGCAACGAAGAGGATTTGAAAGCAAGGCAGATTTGCAGGAAACAGATTTCAGGAGGTAGATTCGACTCGCCTTTAAAGCACATGAAAAGCGGCAAAAGGTTGACAATGATGCCCTTGGCCAAAAAGGGCGTATGCGTTTTTTCCTGAATATATTCAGGAAAAAACGCATACGCCCTTTATGGCCAACCAAGCAAGCCGGAAGGGCAAATCAGCGCTACAAAGAAGTCTCGCTTGCCCTCGGTCAAAAGGGCCATGCTGAACAAAGTGTAAAAACCAGAAAAGCAGGACAGGCCATGGAGACATGGGAGCCTTGCTACGCTGATGGGCGGGATGTAAATTGCCAACAGGCACTCTGGAGAAGAGTACGGTGTGTCCTGAAACAAGTAATAAACACAGCGTAGAGAGCATAGGGCACTTCCACTCAAGGGCGTATAAATTGGGAAAACTAAAAATCAACAAGACACAGGCACCCTAAAGTTTACGGCTGCTCTGTTTCCAAGAACCTCCACTTCGGTACACCTTCAATATCCCAGGAAAGAGAAAAATGGATAAAGAAATGGTGGTACTTGGCACAATGGAATATCACTCAGCCATGAAATCAATGTCATAAGGCTAGTTAGCAGCATGATGAGTGGATTTAGATACGATGATTCTAAGTGAAATAAGTCACACAGAAAAAGACACTTATCCTAAGATATCGCTTATAGAGGGAATGTCAAAATCGCTACACTTGAACTGAATTACAAAACAGAACAGAGTCACACCTTTAGAAGACACACTATGGCTGCTTAACGGGAAAGGTGAGGTGGGGTGATGCATAAAACAAGGGTTTGAAATTAGCTCAGAGACCGCTCCATAAGCCAAATATGTAATAGACAAGGCCTACTCCCTGCTCAGTGAACTGGACTCAACACACCCTAGTCACCACACAAGAATATATCTGACTAGTAAGAATCTGAAAACCTATGTATCGATATCTCTCTGCAAGTGAATCAAGAGGGTGTAAAGCGGCATCAACACAGCAGGGAAAAGCAGCCAAGCCCGATTCTAAACATAAATTAATTTAAAAAACCCACAAAAGAAAGACAGTGAAAGAGAGAGAAATTCTTACAAAATCCGTTCAGGGTCAATGATGCAACCTGGATTGACCATATCTAGACCCACAGCTGGATGAGACATAAGGCTGGACACTCTTGGGGCTGAGAGGATTGGTGAGGTTGGGTGAGCAAACGCAGATACTTTAAAGTAACACTGCGGGGAACACACCCCATGGGTCTCAAATCTCCAGGTACAAGGGCATCTTCCTACATCAAAACATGCATGGGAAACCCAGAAGATGGTATGCCATGAGATCGGGAAAGGTTTCTAAAACGCACCTCATTTCTCCTCTCCTTGTGCTCGGGTTCGCCATTCCAGCCGCTTGACTAACCATCTCCCTACTTGGAGAATCAGCACCTTTAACCTCCTGATTGTACAGGTTGCAATTTGTCCTGAGTATGAACGGGAAGACGGGGAACCAACGAGTGACGAGCCCTAGGTGTTGGGACAGGCATAGGTCACTCCATTTTCCCATCAGGAAGAAGAATGAACCACAGGCTCAGCCTGCCCCCCAGAACCAAAATAGGGCCTGAAGCAATCCTGTGCTTTTGCGGCCAGCTCCCAAAAAAGCGAGGAGACAAATGGAGCTCAGGGGCACTGAAATTCACAAACGTGCAGAGTTATAAATGAGAACTCTCGTCCACAAATATATTGAGGGAAGGCAACGAAGAGGATTTGAAAGCAAGGCAGATTTGCAGGAAACAGATTTCAGGAGGTAGATTCGACTCGCCTTTAAAGCACATGAAAAGCGGCAAAACGTTGACAATGATGCCCTTGGCCAAAAAGGGCGTATGCGTTTTTTCCTGAATATATTCAGGAAAAAACGCATACGCCCTTTTTGGCCAACCAAGCAAGCCGGAAGGGCAAATCAGCGCTACAAAGAAGTCTCGCTTGCCCTCGGTCAAAAGGGCCATGCTGAACAAAGTGTAAAAACCAGAAAAGCAGGACAGGCCATGGAGACATGGGAGCCTTGCTACGCTGATGGGCGGGATGTAAATTGCCAACAGGCACTCTGGAGAAGAGTGCGGTGTGTCCTGAAACAAGTAATAAACACAGCGTAGAGAGCATAGGGCACTTCCACTCAAGGGCGTATAAATTGGGAAAACTAAAAATCAACAAGACACAGGCACCCTAAAGTTTACGGCTGCTCTGTTTCCAAGAACCACCGCTTCGGAACACCTTCAATATCCCAGGAAAGAGAAAAATGGATAAAGAAATGGTGGTACTTGGCACAATGGAATATCACTCAACCATGAAATCAATGTCATAAGGCTAGTTAGCAGCATGATGAGTGGATTTAGATACGATGATTCTAAGTGAAATAAGTCACACAGAAAAAGACACTTATCCTAAGATATCGCTTATAGAGGGAATGTCAAAATCGCTACACTTGAACTGAATTACAAAACAGAACAGAGTCACACCTTTAGAAGACACACTATGGCTGCTTAACGGGAAAGGTGAGGTGGGGTGATGCATAAAACAAGGGTTTGAAATTAGCTCAGAGACCGCTCCATAAGCCAAATATGTAATAGACAAGGCCTACTCCCTGCTCAGTGAACTGGACTCAACACACCCTAGTCACCACACAAGAATATATCTGACTAGTAAGAATCTGAAAACCTATGTATCGATATCTCTCTGCAAGTGAATCAAGAGGGTGTAAAGCGACATCAACACAGCAGGCAAAAGCAGCCAAGCCCGATTCTAAACATAAACTACTTTAAAAAACCCACAAAAGAAAGACCGTGAAAGAGAGAGAAATTCTTACAAAATCCGTTCAGGGTCTATGATGCAACCTGGATTGACCATATCTAGACCCACAGCTGGATGAGACATAAGGCTGGACACTCTTGGGGCTGAGAGGATTGGTGAGGTTGGGTGAGCAAACGCAGATACTTTAAAGTAACACTGCGGGGAACACACCCCATGGGTCTCAAATCTCCAGGTACAAGGGCATCTTCCTACATCAAAACATGCATGGGAAACCCAGAAGATGGTATGCCATGAGATCGGGAAAGGTTTCTAAAACGCACCTCATTTCTCCTCTCCTTGTGCTCGGGTTGGCCATTCCAGCCGCTTGACTAACCATCTCCCTACTTGGAGAATCAGCACCTTTAACCTCCTGATTGTACAGGTTGCAATTTGTCCTGAGGATGAACGGGAAGACGCGGAACCAACGAGAGACGAGCCCTAGGTGTTGGGACAGGCATAGGTCACTCCATTTTCCCATCAGGAAGAAGAATGAACCACAGGCTCAGCCTGCCCCCCAGAACCAAAATAGGGCCTGAAGCAATCCTGCGCTTTTGCGGCCAGCTCCCAAAAAAGCGAGGAGACAAATGGAGCTCAGGGGCACTGCAATTCACAAACGTGCAGAGTTATAAATGAGAACTCTCGTCCACAAATATATTGAGGGAAGGCAACGAAGAGGATTTGAAAGCAAGGCAGATTTGCAGGAAACAGATTTCAGGAGGTAGATTCGACTCGCCTTTAAAGCACATGAAAAGCGGCAAAACGTTGACAATGATGCCCTTGGCCAAAAAGGGCGTATGCGTTTTTTCCTGAATATATTCAGGAAAAAACGCATACGCCCTTTTTGGCCAACCAAGCAAGCCAGAAGGGCAAATCAGCGCTACAAAGAAGTCTCGCTTGCCCTCGGTCAAAAGGGCCATGCTGAACAAAGTGTAAAAACCAGAAAAGCAGGACAGGCCATGGAGACATGGGAGCCTTGCTACGCTGATGGGCGGGATGTAAATTGCCAACAGGCACTCTGGAGAAGAGTACGGTGTGTCCTGAAACAAGTAATAAACACAGCGTAGAGAGCATAGGGCACTTCCACTCATGGGCGTATAAATTGGGAAAACTAAAAATCAACAAGACAGAGGCACCCTAAAATTTACGGCTGCTCTGTTTCCAAGAACCTCCGCTTCGGTACACCTTCAAAATCCCAGGAAAGAGAAAAATGGATAAAGAAATGGTGGTACTTGGCACAATGGAATATCACTCAGCCATGAAATCAATGTCATAAGGCTAGTTAGCAGCATGATGAGTGGATTTAGGTACGATGATTCTAAGTGAAATAAGTCACACAGAAAAAGACACTTATCCTAAGATATCGCTTATAGAGGGAATGTCAAAATCGCTACACTTGAACTGAATTACAAAACAGAACAGAGTCACACCTTTAGAAGACACACTATGGCTGCTTAACGGGAAAGGTGAGGTGGGATGATGCATAAAACAAGGGTTTGAAATTAGCTCAGAGACCGCTCCATAAGCCAAATATGTACTAGACAAGGCCTACTCCCTGCTCAGTGAACTGGACTCAACACACCCTAGTCACCACACAAGAATATATCTGACTAGTAAGAATCTGAAAACCTATGTATCGATATCTCTCTGCAAGTGAATCAAGAGGGTGTAAAGCGGCATCAACACAGCAGGGAAAAGCAGCCAAGCCCGATTCTAAACATAAATTACTTTAAAAAACCCACAAAGCAAAGACAGTGAAAGTGAGAGAAATTCTTACAACATCCGTTCAGGGTCTATGATGCAACCTGGATTGACCATATCTAGACCCACAGCTGGATGAGACAGAAGGCTGGACACTCTTGGGGCTGAGAGGATTGGTGAGGTTGGGTGAGCAAACGCAGATACTTTAAAGTAACACTGCGGGGAACACACCCCATGGGTCTCAAATCTCCAGGTACAAGGGAATCTTCCTACATCAAAACATGCATGGGAAAGCCAGAAGATGGTATGCCGTGAGATCGGGAAAGGTTTCTAAAACGCACCTCATTTCTCCTCTCCTTGTGCTCGGGTTCGCCATTCCAGCCGCTTGACTAACCATCTCCCTACTTGGAGAATCAGCACCTTTAACCTACTGTTTCGTCCAGGTTGCAATTTGTCCTGAGGATGAACGGGAAGACGGGGAACCAACGAAAGACTAGCCCTAGGTGTTGGGACAGGCACAGGTCACTCCATTTTCCCATCAGGAAGAAGAATGAACCACAGGCTCAGCCTGCCCCCCAGAACCAAAATAGGGCCTGAAGCAATCCTGCGCTTTTGCGGCCAGCTCCCAAAAAAGCGAGGAGACAAATGGAGCTCAGGGGCACTGCAATTCACAAACGTGCAGAGTTATAAATGAGAACTCTCGTCTACAAATATATTGAGGGAAGGCAACGAAGAGGATTTGAAAGCAAGGCAGATTTGCAGGAAACAGATTTCAGGAGGTAGATTCGACTCGCCTTTAAAGCACATGAAAAGCGGCAAAACGTTGACAATGATGCCCTTGGCCAAAAAGGGCGTATGCGTTTTTTCCTGAATATATTCAGGAAAAAACGCATACGCCCTTTTTGGCCAACCAAGCAAGCCGGAAGGGCAAATCAGCGCTACAAAGAAGTCTCGCTTGCCCTCGGTCAAAAGGGCCATGCTGAACAAAGTGTAAAAACCAGAAAAGCAGGACAGGCCATGGAGACATGGGAGCCTTGCTACGCTGATGGGCGGGATGTAAATTGCCAACAGGCACTCTGGAGAAGAGTACGGTGTGTCCTGAAACAAGTAATAAACACAGCGTAGAGAGCATAGGGCACTTCCACTCAAGGGCGTATAAATTGGTAAAACTAAAAATCAACAAGACACAGGCACCCTAAAGTTTACGGCTGCTCTGTTTCCAAGAACCTCCGCTTCGGTACACCTTCAAAATCCCAGGAAAGAGAAAAATGGATAAAGAAATGGTGGTACTTGGCACAATGGAATATCTCTCAGCCATGAAATCAATGTCATAAGGCTAGTTAGCAGCATGATGAGTTGATTTAGGTACGATGATTCTAAGTGAAATAAGTCACACAGAAAAAGACACTTATCCTAAGATATCGCTTATAGAGGGAATGTCAAAATGGCTACACTTGAACTGAATTACAAAACAGAACAGTGTCACACCTTTAGAAGACACACTATGGCTGCTTAACGGGAAAGGTGAGGTGGGGTGATGCATAAAACAAGGGTTTGAAATTAGCTCAGAGACCGCTCCATAAGCCAAATATGTAATAGACAAGGCCTACTCCCTGCTCAGTGAACTGGACTCAACACACCCTAGTCACCACACAAGAATATATCTGACTAGTAAGAATCTGAAAACCTATGTATCGATATCTCTCTGCAAGTGAATCAAGAGGGTGTAAAGCGGCATCAATACAGCAGGGAAAAGCAGCCAAGCCCGATTCTAAACATAAATTACTTTAAAAAACCCACAAAACAAAGACAGTGAAAGAGAGAGAAATTCTTACAAAATCCGTTCAGGGTCTATGATGCAACCTGGATTGACCATATCTAGACCCACAGCTGGATGAGACATAAGGCTGGACACTCTTGGGGCTGAGAGGATTGGTGAGGTTGGGGGAGCAAACGCAGATACTTTAAAGTAACACTGCGGGGAACACACCCCATGGGTCTCAAATCTCCAGGTACAAGGGCATCTTCCTACATCAAAACATGCATGGGAAACCCAGAAGATGGTATGCCATGAGATCGGGAAAGGTTTCTAAAACGCACCTCATTTCTCCTCTCCTTGTGCTCGGGTTGGCCATTCCAGCCGCTTGACTAACCATCTCCCTACTTGGAGAATCAGCACCTTTAACCTCCTGATTGTACAGGTTGCAATTTGTCCTGAGGATGAACGGGAAGACGCGGAACCAACGAGAGACGAGCCCTAGGTGTTGGGACAGGCATAGGTCACTCCATTTTCCCATCAGGAAGAAGAATGAACCACAGGCTCAGCCTGCCCCCCAGAACCAAAATAGGGCCTGAAGCAATCCTGCGCTTTTGCGGCCAGCTCCCAAAAAAGCGAGGAGACAAATGGAGCTCAGGGGCACTGCAATTCACAAACGTGCAGAGTTATAAATGAGAACTCTCGTCCACAAATATATTGAGGGAAGGCAACGAAGAGGATTTGAAAGCAAGGCAGATTTGCAGGAAACAGATTTCAGGAGGTAGATTCGACTCGCCTTTAAAGCACATGAAAAGCGGCAAAACGTTGACAATGATGCCCTTGGCCAAAAAGGGCGTATGCGTTTTTTCCTGAATATATTCAGGAAAAAACGCATACGCCCTTTTTGGCCAACCAAGCAGGCCGGAAGGGCAAATCAGCGCTACAAAGAAGTCTCGCTTGCCCTCGGTCAAAAGGGCCATGCTGAACAAAGTGTAAAAACCAGAAAAGCAAGACAGGCCATGGAGACATGGGAGCCTTGCTACGCTGATGGGCGGGATGTAAATTGCCAACAGGCACTCTGGAGAAGAGTACGGTGTGTCCTGAAACAAGTAATAAACACAGCGTAGAGAGCATAGGGCACTTCCACTCAAGGGCGTATAAATTGGGAAAACTAAAAATCAACAAGACACAGGCACCCTAAAGTTTACGGCTGCTCTGTTTCCAAGAACCTCCACTTCGGTACACCTTCAATATCCCAGGAAAGAGAAAAATGGATAAAGAAATGGTGGTACTTGGCACAATGGAATATCACTCAACCATGAAATCAATGTCATAAGGCTAGTTAGCAGCATGATGAGTGGATTTAGATACGATGATTCTAAGTGAATTAAGTCACACAGAAAAAGACACTTATCCTAAGATATCGCTTATAGAGGGAATGTCAAAATCGCTACACTTGAACTGAATTACAAAACAGAACAGAGTCACACCTTTAGAAGACACACTATGGCTGCTTAACGGGAAAGGTGAGGTGGGGTGATGCATAAAACAAGGGTTTGAAATTAGCTCAGAGACCGCTCCATAAGCCAAATATGTAATAGACAAGGCCTACTCCCTGCTCAGTGAACTGGACTCAACACACCCTAGACACCACACAAGAATATATCTGACTAGTAAGAATCTGAAAACCTATGTATCGATATCTCTCTGCAAGTGAATCAAGAGGGTGTAAAGCGGCATCAACACAGCAGGGAAAAGCAGCCAAGCCCGATTCTAAACATAAATTACTTTAAAAAACCCACAAAACAAAGACAGTGAAAGAGAGAGAAATTCTTACAAAATCCGTTCAGGGTCTATGATGCAACCTGGATTGACCATATCTAGACCCACAGCTGGATGAGACATAAGGCTGGACACTCTTGGGGCTGAGAGGATTGGTGAGGTTGGGTGAGCAAACGCAGATACTTTAAAGTAACACTGCGGGGAACACACCCCATGGGTCTCAAATCTCCAGGTACAAGGGCATCTTCCTACATCAAAACATGCATGGGAAACCCAGAAGATGGTATGCCATGAGATCGGGAAAGGTTTCTAAAACGCACCTCATTTCTCCTCTCCTTGTGCTCGGGTTGGCCATTCCAGCCGCTTGACTAACCATCTCCCTACTTGGAGAATCAGCACCTTTAACCTCCTGATTTTACAGGTTGCAATTTGTCCTGAGGATGAACGGGAAGACGCGGAACCAACGAGAGACGAGCCCTAGGTGTTGGGACAGGCATAGGTCACTCCATTTTCCCATCAGGAAGAAGAATGAACCACAGGCTCAGCCTGCCCCCCAGAACCAAAATAGGGCCTGAAGCAATCCTGCGCTTTTGCGGCCAGCTCCCAAAAAAGCGAGGAGACAAATGGAGCTCAGGGGCACTGCAATTCACAAACGTGCAGAGTTATAAATGAGAACTCTCGTCCACAAATATATTGAGGGAAGGCAACGAAGAGGATTTGAAAGCAAGGCAGATTTGCAGGAAACAGATTTCAGGAGGTAGATTCGACTCGCCTTTAAAGCACATGAAAAGCGGCAAAACGTTGACAATGATGCCCTTGGCCAAAAAGGGCGTATGCGTTTTTTCCTGAATATATTCAGGAAAAAACGCATACGCCCTTTTTGGCCAACCAAGCAAGCCGGAAGGGCAAATCAGCGCTACAAAGAAGTCTCGCTTGCCCTCGGTCAAAAGGGCCATGCTGAACAAAGTGTAAAAACCAGAAAAGCAGGACAGGCCATGGAGACATGGGAGCCTTGCTACGCTGATGGGCGGGACGTAAATTGCCAACAGGCACTCTGGAGAAGAGTACGGTGTGTCCTGAAACAAGTAATAAACACAGCGTAGAGAGCATAGGGCACTTCCACTCAAGGGCGTATAAATTGGTAAAACTAAAAATCAACAAGACACAGGCACCCTAAAGTTTACGGCTGCTCTGTTTCCAAGAACCTCCGCTTCGGTACACCTTCAAAATCCCAGGAAAGAGAAAAATGGATAAAGAAATGGTGGTACTTGGCACAATGGAATATCTCTCAGCCATGAAATCAATGTCATAAGGCTAGTTAGCAGCATGATGAGTTGATTTAGGTACGATGATTCTAAGTGAAATAAGTCACACAGAAAAAGACACTTATCCTAAGATATCGCTTATAGAGGGAATGTCAAAATGGCTACACTTGAACTGAATTACAAAACAGAACAGTGTCACACCTTTAGAAGACACACTATGGCTGCTTAACGGGAAAGGTGAGGTGGGGTGATGCATAAAACAAGGGTTTGAAATTAGCTCAGAGACCGCTCCATAAGCCAAATATGTAATAGACAAGGCCTACTCCCTGCTCAGTGAACTGGACTCAACACACCCTAGACACCACACAAGAATATATCTGACTAGTAAGAATCTGAAAACCTATGTATCGATATCTCTCTGCAAGTGAATCAAGAGGGTGTAAAGCGGCATCAACACAGCAGGGAAAAGCAGCCAAGCCCGATTCTAAACATAAATTACTTTAAAAAACCCACAAAACAAAGACAGTGAAAGAGAGAGAAATTCTTACAAAATCCGTTCAGGGTCTCTGATGCAACCTGGATTGACCATATCTAGACCCACAGCTGGATGAGACATAAGGCTGGACACTCTTGGGGCTGAGAGGATTGGTGAGGTTGGGTGAGCAAACGCAGATACTTTAAAGTAACACTGCGGGGAACACACCCCATGGGTCTCAAATCTCCAGGTACAAGGGCATCTTCCTACATCAAAACATGCATGGGAAACCCAGAAGATGGTATGCCATGAGATCGGGAAAGGTTTCTAAAACGCACCTCATTTATCCTCTCCTTGTGCTCGGGTTCGCCATTCCAGCCACTTGACTAACCATCTCCCTACTTGGAGAATCAGCACCTTTAACCTCCTGTTTCTTACAGGTTGCAATTTGTCCTGAGGATGAACGGGAAGACGCGGAACCAACCAGAGAGGAGCCCTAGGTGTTGGGACAGGCATAGGTGACTCCATTTTCCCATCAGGAAGAAGAATGAACCACAGGCTCAGCCTGCCCCCCAGAACCAAAATAAGGCCTGAAGCAATCCTGCGCTTTTGCGGCCAGCTCCCAAAAAAGCGAGGAGACAAATGGAGCTCAGGGGCACTGCAATTCACAAACGTGCAGAGTTATAAATGAGAACTCTCGTCCACAAATATATTGAGGGAAGGCAACGAAGAGGATTTGAAAGCAAGGCAGATTTGCAGGAAACAGATTTCAGGAGGTAGATTCGACTCGCCTTTAAAGCACATGAAAAGCGGCAAAACGTTGACAATGATGCCCTTGGCCAAAAAGGGCGTATGCGTTTTTTCCTGAATATATTCAGGAAAAAACGCATACGCCCTTTTTGGCCAACCAAGCAAGCCGGAAGGGCAAATCAGCGCTACAAAGATGTCTCGCTTGCCCTCGGTCAAAAGGGCCATGCTGAACAAAGTGTAAAAACCAGAAAAGCAGGACAGGCCATGGAGACATGGGAGCCTTGCTACGCTGATGGGCGGGATGTAAATTGCCAACAGGCACTCTGGAGAAGAGTACGGTGTGTCCTGAAACAAGTAATAAACACAGCGTAGAGAGCATAGGGCACTTCCAATCATGGGCGTATAAATTGGGAAAACTAAGAATCAAAAAGACACAGGCACCCTAAAGTTTACGGCTGCTCTGTTTCCAAGAACCTCCGCTTCGGTACACCTTCAATATCCCAGGAAAGAGAAAAATGGATAAAGAAATGGTGGTACTTGGCACAATGGAATATCACTCAGCCATGAAATCAATGTCATAAGGCTAGTTAGCAGCATGATGAGTGGATTTAGATACGATGATTCTAAGTGAAATAAGTCACACAGAAAAAGACACTTATCCTAAGATATCGCTTATAGAGGGAATGTCAAAATCGCTACACTTGAACTGAATTACAAAACAGAACAGAGTCACACCTTTAGAAGACACACTATGGCTGCTTAACGGGAAAGGTGAGGTGGGGTGATGCATAAAACAAGGGTTTGAAATTAGCTCAGAGACCGCTCCATAAGCCAAATATGTAATAGACAAGGCCTACTCCCTGCTCAGTGAACTGGACTCAACACACCCTAGTCACCACACAAGAATATATCTGACTAGTAAGAATCTGAAAACCTATGTATCGATATCTCTCTGCAAGTGAATCAAGAGGGTGTAAAGCGACATCAACACAGCAGGCAAAAGCAGCCAAGCCCGATTCTAAACATAAACTACTTTAAAAAACCCACAAAAGAAAGACCGTGAAAGAGAGAGAAATTCTTACAAAATCCGTTCAGGGTCTATGATGCAACCTGGATTGACCATATCTAGACCCACAGCTGGATGAGACATAAGGCTGGACACTCTTGGGGCTGAGAGGATTGGTGAGGTTGGGTGAGCAAACGCAGATACTTTAAAGTAACACTGCGGGGAACACACCCCATGGGTCTCAAATCTCCAGGTACAAGGGCATCTTCCTACATCAAAACATGCATGGGAAACCCAGAAGATGGTATGCCATGAGATCGGGAAAGGTTTCTAAAACGCACCTCATTTCTCCTCTCCTTGTGCTCGGGTTGGCCATTCCAGCCGCTTGACTAACCATCTCCCTACTTGGAGAATCAGCACCTTTAACCTCCTGATTGTACAGGTTGCAATTTGTCCTGAGGATGAACGGGAAGACGCGGAACCAACGAGAGACGAGCCCTAGGTGTTGGGACAGGCATAGGTCACTCCATTTTCCCATCAGGAAGAAGAATGAACCACAGGCTCAGCCTGCCCCCCAGAACCAAAATAGGGCCTGAAGCAATCCTGCGCTTTTGCGGCCAGCTCCCAAAAAAGCGAGGAGACAAATGGAGCTCAGGGGCACTGCAATTCACAAACGTGCAGAGTTATAAATGAGAACTCTCGTCCACAAATATATTGAGGGAAGGCAACGAAGAGGATTTGAAAGCAAGGCAGATTTGCAGGAAACAGATTTCAGGAGGTAGATTCGACTCGCCTTTAAAGCACATGAAAAGCGGCAAAACGTTGACAATGATGCCCTTGGCCAAAAAGGGCGTATGCGTTTTTTCCTGAATATATTCAGGAAAAAACGCATACGCCCATTTTGGCCAACCAAGCAAGCCAGAAGGGCAAATCAGCGCTACAAAGAAGTCTCGCTTGCCCTCGGTCAAAAGGGCCATGCTGAACAAAGTGTAAAAACCAGAAAAGCAGGACAGGCCATGGAGACATGGGAGCCTTGCTACGCTGATGGGCGGGATGTAAATTGCCAACAGGCACTCTGGAGAAGAGTACGGTGTGTCCTGAAACAAGTAATAAACACAGCGTAGAGAGCATAGGGCACTTCCACTCATGGGCGTATAAATTGGGAAAACTAAAAATCAACAAGACAGAGGCACCCTAAAATTTACGGCTGCTCTGTTTCCAAGAACCTCCGCTTCGGTACACCTTCAAAATCCCAGGAAAGAGAAAAATGGATAAAGAAATGGTGGTACTTGGCACAATGGAATATCACTCAGCCATGAAATCAATGTCATAAGGCTAGTTAGCAGCATGATGAGTGGATTTAGGTACGATGATTCTAAGTGAAATAAGTCACACAGAAAAAGACACTTATCCTAAGATATCGCTTATAGAGAGAATGTCAAAATCGCTACACTTGAACTGAATTACAAAACAGAACAGAGTCACACCTTTAGAAGACACACTATGGCTGCTTAACGGGAAAGGTGAGGTGGGATGATGCATAAAACAAGGGTTTGAAATTAGCTCAGAGACCGCTCCATAAGCCAAATATGTACTAGACAAGGCCTACTCCCTGCTCAGTGAACTGGACTCAACACACCCTAGTCACCACACAAGAATATATCTGACTAGTAAGAATCTGAAAACCTATGTATCGATATCTCTCTGCAAGTGAATCAAGAGGGTGTAAAGCGGCATCAACACAGCAGGGAAAAGCAGCCAAGCCCGATTCTAAACATAAATTACTTTAAAAAACCCACAAAACAAAGACAGTGAAAGAGAGAGAAATTCTTACAAAATCCGTTCAGGGTCTATGATGCAACCTGGATTGACCATATCTAGACCCACAGCTGGATGAGACATAAGGCTGGATACTCTTGGGGCTGAGAGGTTTGGTGAGGTTGGGTGAGCAAACGCAGATACTTTAAAGTAACACTGCTGGGAACACACCCCATGGGTCTCAAATCTCCAGGTACAAGGGCATCTTCCTACATCAAAACATGCATGGGAAACCCAGAAGATGGTAGGCCATGAGATCGGGAAAGGTTTCTAAAACGCACCTCATTTCTCCTCTCCTTGTGCTCGGGTTCGCCATTCCAGCCGCTTGACTAACCATCTCCCTACTTGGAGAATCAGCACCTTTAACCTCCTGATTGTACACGTTGCAAGTTGTCCTGAGGATGAACGGGAAGACGCGGAACCAACGAGAGACGAGTCCTAGGTGTTGGGACAGGCATAGGTCACTCCATTTTCCCATCAGGAAGAAGAATGAACCACAGGCTCAGCCTGCCCCCCAGAACCAAAATAGGGCCTGAAGCAATCCTGCGCTTTTGCGGCCAGCTCCCAAAAAAGCGAGGAGACAAATGGAGCTCAGCGGCACTGCAATTCACAAACGTGCAGAGTTATAAATGAGAACTCTCGTCCACAAATATATTGAGGGAAGGCAACGAAGAGGATTTGAAAGCAAGGCAGATTTGCAGGAAACAGATTTCAGGAGGTAGATTCGACTCGCCTTTAAAGCACATGAAAAGCGGCAAAACGTTGACAATGATGCCCTTGGCCAAAAAGGGCGTATGCGTTTTTTCCTGAATATATTCAGGAAAAAACGCATACGCCCTTTTTGGCCAACCAAGCAAGCCAGAAGGGCAAATTAGCGCTACAAAGAAGTCTCGCTTGCCCTCGGTCAAAAGGGCCATGCTGAACAAAGTGTAAAAACCAGAAAAGCAGGACAGGCCATGGAGACATGGGAGCCTTGCTACGCTGATGGGCGGGATATAAATTGCCAACAGGCACTCTGGAGAAGAGTACGGTGTGTCCTGAAACAAGTAATAAACACAGCGTAGAGAGCATAGGGCACTTCCACTCATGGGCGTATAAATTGGGAAAAGTAAAAATCAACAAGACACAGGCACCCTAAAGTTTACGGCTGCTCTGTTTCCAAGAACCTCCGCTTCGGTACACCTTCAATATCCCAGGAAAGAGAAAAATGGATAAAGAAATGGTGGTACTTGGCACAATGGAATATCACTCAGCCATGAAATCAATGTCATAAGGCTAGTTAGCAGCATGATGAGTGGATTTAGATACGATGATTCTAAGTGAAATAAGTCACACAGAAAAAGACACTTATCCTAAGATATCGCTTATAGAGGGACTGTCAAAATCGCTACACTTGAACTGAATTACAAAACAGAACAGAGTCACACCTTTAGAAGACACACTATGGCTGCTTAACGGGAAAGGTGAGGTGGGGTGATGCATAAAACAAGGGTTTGAAATTAGCTCAGAGACCGCTCCATAAGCCAAATATGTAATAGACAAGGCCTACTCCCTGCTCAGTGAACTGGACTCAACACACCCTAGACACCACACAAGAATATATCTGACTGGTAAGAATCTGAAAACCTATGTATTGATATCTCTCTGCAAGTGAATCAAGAGGGTGTAAAGCGGCATCAACACAGCAGGGAAAAGCAGCCAAGCCCGATTCTAAACATAAATTACTTTAAAAAACCCACAAAACAAAGACAGTGAAAGAGAGAGAAATTCTTACAAAATCCGTTCAGGGTCTCTGATGCAACCTGGATTGACCATATCTAGACCCACAGCTGGATGAGACATAAGGCTGGACACTCTTGGGGCTGAGAGGATTGGTGAGGTTGGGTGAGCAAACACAGATACTTTAAAGTAACACTGCGGGGAACACACCCCATGGGTCTCAAATCTCCAGGTACAAGGGCATCTTCCTACATCAAAACATGCATGGGAAACCCAGAAGATGGTATGCCATGAGATCGGGAAAGGTTTCTAAAACGCACCTCATTTATCCTCTCCTTGTGCTCGGGTTCGCCATTCCAGCCACTTGACTAACCATCTCCCTACTTGGAGAATCAGCACCTTTAACCTCCTGTTTCTTACAGGTTGCAATTTGTCCTGAGGATGAACGGGAAGACGCGGAACCAACGAGAGACGAGCCCTAGGTGTTGGGACAGGCATAGGTCACTCCATTTTCCCATCAGGAAGAAGAATGAACCACAGGCTCAGCCTGCCCCCCAGAACCAAAATAAGGCCTGAAGCAATCCTGCGCTTTTGCGGCCAGCTCCCAAAAAAGCGAGGAGACAAATGGAGCACAGGGGCACTGCAATTCACAAACGTGCAGAGTTATAAATGAGAACTCTCGTCCACAAATATATTGAGGGAAGGCAACGAAGAGGATTTGAAAGCAAGGCAGATTTGCAGGAAACAGATTTCAGGAGGTAGATTCGACTCGCCTTTAAAGCACATGAAAAGCGGCAAAACGTTGACAATGATGCCTTTGGCCAAAAAGGGCGTATGCGTTTTTTCCTGAATATATTCAGGAAAAAACGCATACGCCCTTTTTGGCCAACCAAGCAAGCCGGAAGTGCAAATCAGCGCTACAAAGATGTCTCGCTTGCCCTCGGTCAAAAGGGCCATGCTGAACAAAGTGTAAAAACCAGAAAAGCAGGACAGGCCATGGAGACATGGGAGCCTTGCTACGCTGATGGGCGGGATGTAAATTGCCAACAGGCACTCTGGAGAAGAGTACGGTGTGTCCTGAAACAAGTAATAAACACAGCGTAGAGAGCATAGGGCACTTCCACTCATGGGCGTATAAATTGGGAAAACTAAAAATCAACAAGACACAGGCACCCTAAAGTTTACGGCTGCTCTGTTTCCAAGAACCTCCGCTTCGGTACACCTTCAATATCCCAGGAAAGAGAAAAATGGATAAAGAAATGGTGGTACTTGGCACAATGGAATATCACTCAGCCATGAAATCAATGTCATAAGGCTAGTTAGCAGCATGATGAGTGGATTTAGATACGATGATTCTAAGTGAAATAAGTCACACAGAAAAAGACACTTATCCTAAGATATCGCTTATAGAGGGAATGTCAAAATCGCTACACTTGAACTGAATTACAAAACGAAACAGAGGCACACCTTTAGAAGACACACTATGGCTGCTTAACGGGAAAGGTGAGGTGGGGTGATGCATAAAACAAGGGTTTGAAATTAGCTCAGAGACCGTTCCATAAGCCAAATATGTAATAGACAAGGCCTACTCCCTGCTCAGTGAACTGGACTCAACACACCCTAGTCACCACACAAGAATATATCTGACTAGTAAGAATCTGAAAACCTATGTATCGATATCTCTCTGCAAGTGAATCAAGAGGGTGTAAAGCGACATCAACACAGCAGGGAAAAGCAGCCAAGCCCGATTCTAAACATAAACTACTTTAAAAAACCCACAAAACAAAGACAGTGAAAGAGAGAGAAATTCTTACAAAATCCGTTCAGGGTCTATGATGCAACCTGGATTGACCATATCTAGACCCACAGCTGGATGAGACATAAGGCTGGACACTCTTGGGGCTGAGAGGATTGGTGAGGTTGGGTGAGCAAACGCAGATACTTTAAAGTAACACTGCGGGGAACACACCCCATGGGTCTCAAATCTCCAGGTACAAGGGCATCTTCCTACATCAAAACATGCATGGGAAACCCAGAAGATGGTATGCCATGAGATCGGGAAAGGTTTCTAAAACGCACCTCATTTCTCCTCTCCTTTTGCTCGGGTTCGCCATTCCAGCCGCTTGACTAACCATCGCCCTACTTGGAGAATCAGCACCTTTAACCTCCTGATTGTACAGGTTGCAATTTGTCCTGAGGATGAACGGGAAGACGCGGAACCAACGAGAGAGGAGCCCTAGGTGTTGGGACAGGCATAGGTCACTGCATTTTCCCATCAGGAAGAAGAATGAACCACAGGCTCAGCCTGCCCCCCAGAACCAAAATAGGGCCTGAAGCAATCCTGCGCTTTTGCGGCCAGCTCCCAAAAAAGCGAGGAGACAAATGGAGCTCAGGGGCACTGCAATTCACAAACGTGCAGAGTTATAAATGAGAACTCT
The DNA here is from genome assembly GCF_028564815.1 of Eubalaena glacialis. NCBI lineage: Eukaryota > Metazoa > Chordata > Mammalia > Artiodactyla > Balaenidae > Eubalaena > Eubalaena glacialis. The sequence continues at coordinate 686,871 of NW_026871326.1, forward strand.
CGTCCACAAATATATTGAGGGAAGGCAACGAAGAGGATTTGAAAGCAAGGCAGATTTGCAGGAAACAGATTTCAGGAGGTAGATTCGACTCGCCTTTAAAGCACATGAAAAGCGGCAAAACGTTGACAATGATGCCCTTGGCCAAAAAGGGCGTATGCGTTTTTTCCTGAATATATTCAGGAAAAAACGCATACGCCCTTTTTGGCCAACCAAGCAAGCCGGAAGGGCAAATCAGCGCTACAAAGAAGTCTCGCTTGCCCTCGGTCAAAAGGGCCATGCTGAACAAAGTGTAAAAACCAGAAAAGCAAGACAGGCCATGGAGACATGGGAGCCTTGCTACGCTGATGGGCGGGATGTAAATTGCCAACAGGCACTCTGGAGAAGAGTACGGTGTGTCCTGAAACAAGTAATAAACACAGCGTAGAGAGCATAGGGCACTTCCACTCAAGGGCGTATAAATTGGGAAAACTAAAAATCAACAAGACACAGGCACCCTAAAGTTTACGGCTGCTCTGTTTCCAAGAACCTCCACTTCGGTACACCTTCAATATCCCAGGAAAGAGAAAAATGGATAAAGAAATGGTGGTACTTGGCACAATGGAATATCACTCAACCATGAAATCAATGTCATAAGGCTAGTTAGCAGCATGATGAGTGGATTTAGATACGATGATTCTAAGTGAATTAAGTCACACAGAAAAAGACACTTATCCTAAGATATCGCTTATAGAGGGAATGTCAAAATCGCTACACTTGAACTGAATTACAAAACGAAACAGAGGCACACCTTTAGAAGACACACTATGGCTGCTTAACGGGAAAGGTGAGGTGGGGTGATGCATAAAACAAGGGTTTGAAATTAGCTCAGAGACCGCTCCATAAGCCAAATATGTAATAGACAAGGCCTACTCCCTGCTCAGTGAACTGGACTCAACACACCCTAGTCACCACACAAGAATATATCTGACTAGTAAGAATCTGAAAACCTATGTATCGATATCTCTCTGCAAGTGAATCAAGAGGGTGTAAAGCGACATCAACACAGCAGGGAAAAGCAGCCAAGCCCGATTCTAAACATAAACTACTTTAAAAAACCCACAAAACAAAGACAGTGAAAGAGAGAGAAATTCTTACAAAATCCGTTCAGGGTCTATGATGCAACCTGGATTGACCATATCTAGACCCACAGCTGGATGAGACATAAGGCTGGACACTCTTGGGGCTGAGAGGATTGGTGAGGTTGGTTGAGCAAACGCAGATACTTTAAAGTAACACTGCGGGGAACACACCCCATGGGTCTCAAATCTCCAGGTACAAGGGCATCTTCCTACATCAAAACATGCATGGGAAACCCAGAAGATGGTATGCCATGAGATCGGGAAAGGTTTCTAAAACGCACCTCATTTATCCTCTCCTTGTGCTCGGGTTCGCCATTCCAGCCACTTGACTAACCATCTCCCTACTTGGAGAATCAGCACCTTTAACCTCCTGTTTCTTACAGGTTGCAATTTGTCCTGAGGATGAACGGGAAGACGCGGAACCAACGAGAGACGAGCCCTAGGTGTTGGGACAGGCATAGGTCACTCCATTTTCCCATCAGGAAGAAGAATGAACCACAGGCTCAGCCTGCCCCCCAGAACCAAAATAAGGCCTGAAGCAATCCTGCGCTTTTGCGGCCAGCTCCCAAAAAAGCGAGGAGACAAATGGAGCTCAGGGGCACTGCAATTCACAAACGTGCAGAGTTATAAATGAGAACTCTCGTCCACAAATATATTGAGGGAAGGCAACGAAGAGGATTTGAAAGCAAGGCAGATTTGCAGGAAACAGATTTCAGGAGGTAGATTCGACTCGCCTTTAAAGCACATGAAAAGCAGCAAAACGTTGACAATGATGCCCTTGGCCAAAAAGGGCGTATGCGTTTTTTCCTGAATATATTCAGGAAAAAACGCATACGCCCTTTTTGGCCAACCAAGCAAGCCGGAAGGGCAAATCAGCGCTACAAAGAAGTCTCGCTTGCCCTCGGTCAAAAGGGCCATGCTGAACAAAGTGTAAAAACCAGAAAAGCAGGACAGGCCATGGAGACATGGGAGCCTTGCTACGCTGATGGGCGGGATGTAAATTGCCAACAGGCACTCTGGAGAAGAGTACGGTGTGTCCTGAAACAAGTAATAAACACAGCGTAGAGAGCATAGGGCACTTCCACTCATGGGCGTATAAATTGGGAAAACTAAAAATCAACAAGACACAGGCACCCTAAAGTTTACGGCTGCTCTGTTTCCAAGAACCTCCGCTTCGGTACACCTTCAATATCCCAGGAAAGAGAAAAATGGATAAAGAAATGGTGGTACTTGGCACAATGGAATATCACTCAGCCATGAAATCAATGTCATAAGGCTAGTTAGCAGCATGATGAGTGGATTTAGGTACGATGATTCTAAGTGAAATAAGTCACACAGAAAAAGACACTTATCCTAAGATATCGCTTATAGAGGGAATGTCAAAATCGCTACACTTGAACTGAATTACAAAACGAAACAGAGGCACACCTTTAGAAGACACACTATGGCTGCTTAACGGGAAAGGTGAGGTGGGGTGATGCATAAAACAAGGGTTTGAAATTAGCTCAGAGACCGCTCCATAAGCCAAATATGTAATAGACAAGGCCTACTCCCTGCTCAGTGAACTGGACTCAACACACCCTAGTCACCACACAAGAATATATCTGACTAGTAAGAATCTGAAAACCTATGTATCGATATCTCTCTGCAAGTGAATCAAGAGGGTGTAAAGCGACATCAACACAGCAGGGAAAAGCAGCCAAGCCCGATTCTAAACATAAACTACTTTAAAAAACCCACAAAACAAAGACAGTGAAAGAGAGAGAAATTCTTACAAAATCCGTTCAGGGTCTATGATGCAACCTGGATTGACCATATCTAGACCCACAGCTGGATGAGACATAAGGCTGGACACTCTTGGGGCTGAGAGGATTGGTGAGGTTGGGTGAGCAAACGCAGATACTTTAAAGTAACACTGCGGGGAACACACCCCATGGGTCTCAAATCTCCAGGTACAAGGGCATCTTCCTACATCAAAACATGCATGGGAAACCCAGAAGATGGTATGCCATGAGATCGGGAAAGGTTTCTAAAACGCACCTCATTTCTCCTCTCCTTGTGCTCGGGTTCGCCATTCCAGCCGCTTGACTAACCATCGCCCTACTTGGAGAATCAGCACCTTTAACCTCCTGATTGTACAGGTTGCAATTTGTCCTGAGGATGAACGGGAAGACGCGGAACCAACGAGAGAGGAGCCCTAGGTGTTGGGACAGGCATAGGTCACTGCATTTTCCCATCAGGAAGAAGAATGAACCACAGGCTCAGCCTGCCCCCCAGAACCAAAATAGGGCCTGAAGCAATCCTGCGCTTTTGCGGCCAGCTCCCAAAAAAGCGAGGAGACAAATGGAGCTCAGGGGCACTGCAATTCACAAACGTGCAGAGTTATAAATGAGAACTCTCGTCCACAAATATATTGAGGGAAGGCAACGAAGAGGATTTGAAAGCAAGGCAGATTTGCAGGAAACAGATTTCAGGAGGTAGATTCGACTCGCCTTTAAAGCACATGAAAAGCGGCAAAACGTTGACAATGATGCCCTTGGCCAAAAAGGGCGTATGCGTTTTTTCCTGAATATATTCAGGAAAAAACGCATACGCCCTTTTTGGCCAACCAAGCAGGCCGGAAGGGCAAATCAGCGCTACAAAGAAGTCTCGCTTGCCCTCGGTCAAAAGGGCCATGCTGAACAAAGTGTAAAAACCAGAAAAGCAAGACAGGCCATGGAGACATGGGAGCCTTGCTACGCTGATGGGCGGGATGTAAATTGCCAACAGGCACTCTGGAGAAGAGTACGGTGTGTCCTGAAACAAGTAATAAACACAGCGTAGAGAGCATAGGGCACTTCCACTCAAGGGCGTATAAATTGGGAAAACTAAAAATCAACAAGACACAGGCACCCTAAAGTTTACGGCTGCTCTGTTTCCAAGAACCTCCACTTCGGTACACCTTCAATATCCCAGGAAAGAGAAAAATGGATAAAGAAATGGTGGTACTTGGCACAATGGAATATCACTCAACCATGAAATCAATGTCATAAGGCTAGTTAGCAGCATGATGAGTGGATTTAGATACGATGATTCTAAGTGAATTAAGTCACACAGAAAAAGACACTTATCCTAAGATATCGCTTATAGAGGGAATGTCAAAATCGCTACACTTGAACTGAATTACAAAATGAAACAGAGGCACACCTTTAGAAGACACACTATGGCTGCTTAACGGGAAAGGTGAGGTGGGGTGATGCATAAAACAAGGGTTTGAAATTAGCTCAGAGACCGCTCCATAAGCCAAATATGTAATAGACAAGGCCTACTCCCTGCTCAGTGAACTGGACTCAACACACCCTAGTCACCACACAAGAATATATCTGACTAGTAAGAATCTGAAAACCTATGTATCGATATCTCTCTGCAAGTGAATCAAGAGGGTGTAAAGCGACATCAACACAGCAGGGAAAAGCAGCCAAGCCCGATTCTAAACATAAACTACTTTAAAAAACCCACAAAACAAAGACAGTGAAAGAGAGAGAAATTCTTACAAAATCCGTTCAGGGTCTATGATGCAACCTGGATTGACCATATCTAGACCCACAGCTGGATGAGACATAAGGCTGGACACTCTTGGGGCTGAGAGGATTGGTGAGGTTGGGTGAGCAAAGGCAGATACTTTAAAGTAACACTGCGGGGAACACACCCCATGGGTCTCAAATCTCCAGGTACAAGGGCATCTTCCTACATCAAAACATGCATGGGAAACCCAGAAGATGGTATGCCATGAGATCGGGAAAGGTTTCTAAAACGCACCTCATTTCTCCTCTCCTTGTGCTCGGGTTCGCCATTCCAGCCGCTTGACTAACCATCTCCCTACTTGGAGAATCAGCACCTTTAACCTCCTGATTGTACAGGTTGCAATTTGTCCTGAGGATGAACGGGAAAACGCAGAACCAACGAGAGAGGAGCCCTAGGTGTAGGGACAGGCATAGGTCACTGCATTTTCCCATCAGGAAGAAGAATGAACCACAGGCTCAGCCTGCCCCCCAGAACCAAAATAGGGCCTGAAGCAATCCTGCGCTTTTGCGGCCAGCTCCCAAAAAAGCGAGGAGACAAATGGAGCTCAGGGGCACTGCAATTCACAAACGTGCAGAGTTATAAATGAGAACTCTCGTCCACAAATATATTGAGGGAAGGCAACGAAGAGGATTTGAAAGCAAGGCAGATTTGCAGGAAACAGATTTCAGGAGGTAGATTCGACTCGCCTTTAAAGCACATGAAAAGCGGCAAAACGTTGACAATGATGCCCTTGGCCAAAAAGGGCGTATGCGTTTTTTCCTGAATATATTCAGGAAAAAACGCATACGCCCTTTTTGGCCAACCAAGCAGGCCGGAAGGGCAAATCAGCGCTACAAAGAAGTCTCGCTTGCCCTCGGTCAAAAGGGCCATGCTGAACAAAGTGTAAAAACCAGAAAAGCAAGACAGGCCATGGAGACATGGGAGCCTTGCTACGCTGATGGGCGGGATGTAAATTGCCAACAGGCACTCTGGAGAAGAGTACGGTGTGTCCTGAAACAAGTAATAAACACAGCGTAGAGAGCATAGGGCACTTCCACTCAAGGGCGTATAAATTGGGAAAACTAAAAATCAACAAGACACAGGCACCCTAAAGTTTACGGCTGCTCTGTTTCCAAGAACCTCCACTTCGGTACACCTTCAATATCCCAGGAAAGAGAAAAATGGATAAAGAAATGGTGGTACTTGGCACAATGGAATATCACTCAGCCATGAAATCAATGTCATAAGGCTAGTTAGCAGCATGATGAGTGGATTTAGATACGATGATTCTAAGTGAAATAAGTCACACAGAAAAAGACACTTATCCTAAGATATCGCTTATAGAGGGAATGTCAAAATCGCTACACTTGAACTGAATTACAAAACAGAACAGAGTCACACCTTTAGAAGACACACTATGGCTGCTTAACGGGAAAGGTGAGGTGGGGTGATGCATAAAACAAGGGTTTGAAATTAGCTCAGAGACCGCTCCATAAGCCAAATATGTAATAGACAAGGCCTACTCCCTGCTCAGTGAACTGGACTCAACACACCCTAGTCACCACACAAGAATATATCTGACTAGTAAGAATCTGAAAACCTATGTATCAATATCTCTCTGCAAGTGAATCAAGAGGGTGTAAAGCGGCATCAACACAGCAGGGAAGAGCAGCCAAGCCCGATTCTAAACATAAATTACTTTAAAAAAACCCACAAAACAAAGACAGTGAAAGAGAGAGAAATTCTTACAAAATCCGTTCAGGGACTATGATGCAACCTGGATTGACCATATCTAGACCCACAGCTGGATGAGACATAAGGCTGGATACTCTTGTGGCTGAGAGGTTTGGTGAGGTTGGGTGAGCAAACGCAGATACTTTAAAGTAACACTGCGTGGAACACACCCCATGGGTCTCAAATCTCCAGGTACTAGGGCATCTTCCTACATCAAAACATGCATGGGAAACCCAGAAGATGGTATGCCATGAGATCGGGAAAGGTTTCTAAAACGCACCTCATTTCTCCTCTCCTTGTGCTCGAGTTCGCCATTCCAGCCGCTTGACTAACCATCTCCCTACTTGGAGAATCAGCACCTTTAACCTCCTGATTGTACAGGTTGCAATTTGTCCTGAGGATGAACGGGAAGATGCGGAACCAACGAGAGACGAGTCCTAGGTGTTGGGACAGGCATAGGTCACTCCATTTTCCCATCAGGAAGAAGAATGAACCACAGGCTCAGCCTGCCCCCCAGAACCAAAATAGGGCCTGAAGCAATCCTGCGCTTTTGCGGCCAGCTCCCAAAAAAGCGAGGAGACAAATGGAGCTCAGGGGCACTGCAATTCACAAACGTGCAGAGTTATAAATGAGAACTCTCGTCCACAAATATATTGAGGGAAGGCAACGAAGAGGATTTGAAAGCAAGGCAGATTTGCAGGAAACAGATTTCAGGAGGTAGATTCGACTCGCCTTTAAAGCACATGAAAAGCGGCAAAACGTTGACAATGATGCCCTTGGCCAAAAAGGGCGTATGCGTTTTTTCCTGAATATATTCAGGAAAAAACGCATACGCCCTTTTTGGCCAACCAAGCAAGCCGGAAGGGCAAATCAGCGCTACAAAGAAGTCTCGCTTGCCCTCGGTCAAAAGGGCCATGCTGAACAAAGTGTAAAAACCAGAAAAGCAGGACAGGCCATGGAGACATGGGAGCCTTGCTACGCTGATGGGCGGGATGTAAATTGCCAACAGGCACTCTGGAGAAGAGTACGGTGTGTCCTGAAACAAGTAATAAACACAGCGTAGAGAGCATAGGGCACTTCCACTCAAGGGCGTATAAATTGGGAAAAGTAAAAATCAACAAGACACAGGCACCCTAAAGTTTACGGCTGCTCTGTTTCCAAGAACCTCCGCTTCGGTACACCTTCAATATCCCAGGAAAGAGAAAAATGGATAAAGAAATGGTGGTACTTGGCACAATGGAATATCACTCAGCCATGAAATCAATGTCATAAGGCTAGTTAGCAGCATGATGAGTGGATTTAGGTACGATGATTCTAAGTGAAATAAGTCACACAGAAAAAGACACTTATCCTAAGATATCGCTTTTAGGGGGAATGTCAAAATCGCTACACTTGAACTGAATTACAAAACAGAACAGAGTCACACCTTTAGAAGACACACTATGGCTGCTTAAAGGGAAAGGTGAGGTGGGGTGATGCATAAAACAAGGGTTTGAAATTAGCTCAGACACCGCTCCATAAGCCAAATATGTACTAGACAAGGCCTACACCCTGCTCAGTGAACTGGACTCAACACACCCTAGTCACCGCACAAGAATATATCTGACTAGTAAGAATCTGAAAACCTATGTATCGATATCTCTCTGCAAGTGAATCAAGAGGGTGTAAAGCGGCATCAACACAGCAGGGAAAAGCAGCCAAGCCCGATTCTAAACATAAATTACTTTAAAAAACCCACAAAACAAAGACAGTGAAAGAGAGAGAAATTCTTACAAAATCCGTTCAGGGTCTATGATGCAACCTGGATTGACCATATCTAGACCCACAGCTGAATGAGACATAAGGCTGGACACTCTTGGGGCTGAGAGGATTGGTGAGGTTGGGTGAGCAAACGCAGATAATTTAAAGTAACACTGCGGGGAACACACCCCATGGGTCTCAAATCTCCAGGTACAAGGGCATCTTCCTACATCAAAACATGCATGGGAAACCCAGAAGATGGTATGCCATGAGATCGGGAAAGGTTTCTAAAACGCACCTCATTTCTCCTCTCCTTGTGCTCGGGTTCGCCATTCCAGCCGCTTGACTAACCATCTCCCTACTTGGAGAATCAGCACCTTTAACCTCCTGATTGTACAGGTTGCAATTTGTCCTGAGGATGAACGGGAAGACGGGCAACCAACGAGAGACTAGCCCTAGGTGTTGGGACAGGCACAGGTCACTCCATTTTCCCATCAGGAAGAAGAATGAACCACAGGCTCAGCCTGACCCCCAGAACCAAAATAGGGCCTGAAGCAATCCTGCGCTTTTGCGGCCAGCTCCCAAAAAAGCGAGTAGACAAATGAAGCTCAGGGACACTGCAATTCACAAACGTGCAGAGTTATAAATGATAACTCTCGTCCACAAATATATTGAGGGAAGGCAACGAAGAGGATTTGAAAGCAAGGCAGATTTGCAGGAAACAGATTTCAGGAGGTAGATTCGACTCGCCTTTAAAGCACATGAAAAGCGGCAAAACGTTGACAATGATGCCCTTGGCCAAAAAGGGCATATGCGTTTTTTCCTGAATATATTCAGGAAAAAACGCATACGCCGTTTTTGGCCAACCAAGCAAGCCGGAAGTGCAAATCAGCGCTACAAAGAAGTCTCGCTTGCCCTCGGTCAAAAGGGCCATGCTGAACAAAGTGTAAAAACCAGAAAAGCAGGACAGGCCATGGAGACATGGGAGCCTTGCTACGCTGAAGGGCGGGATGTAAATTGCCAACAGGCACTCTGGAGAAGAGTACGGTGTGTCCTGAAACAAGTAATAAACACAGCGTAGAGAGCATAGGGCACTTCCACTCATGGGCGTATAAATTGGGAAAACTAAGAATCAACAAGACACAGGCACCCTAAAGTTTACGGCTGCTCTGTTTCCAAGAACCTCCGCTTCGGTACACCTTCAATATCCCAGGAAAGAGAAAAATGGATAAAGAAATGGTGGTACTTGGCACAATGGATTATCACTCAGCCATGAAATCAATGTCATAAGGCTAGTTAGCAGCATGATGAGTGGATTTAGGTACGATGATTCTAAGTGAAATAAGTCACACAGAAAAAGACACTTATCCTAAGATATCGCTTATAGAGGGAATGTCAAAATCGCTACACTTGAACTGAATTACAAAACAGAACAGAGTCACACCTTTAGAAGACACACTATGGCTGCTTAACGGGAAAGGTGAGGTGGGGTGATGCATAAAACAAGGGTTTGAAATTAGCTCAGAGACCGCTCCATAAGCCAAATATGTAATAGACAAGGCCTACTCCCTGCTCAGTGAACTGGACTCAACACACCCTAGACACCACACAAGAATATATCTGACTAGTAAGCATCTGAAAACTTATGTATCGATATCTCTCTGCAAGTGAATCAAGTGGGTGTAAAGCGGCATCAACACAGCAGGGAAAAGCAGCCAAGACCGATTCTAAACATAAATTACTTTAAAAAACCCACAAAACAAAGACAGTGAAAGAGAGAGAAATTCTTACAAAATCCGTTCAGGGTCTATAATGCAACCTGGATTGACCATATCTAGACCCACAGCTGGATGAGACATAAGGCTGGACACTCTTGGGGCTGAGAGGATTGGTGAGGTTGGGTGAGCAAACGCAGATACTTTAAAGTAACACTGCGGGGAACACACCCCATGGGTCTCAAATCTCCAGGTACAAGGGAATCTTCCTACATCAAAACATGCATGGGAAACCCAGAAGATGGTATGCCATGAGATCGGGAAAGGTTTCTAAAACGCAGCTCATTTCTCCTCTCCTTGTGCTCGGGTTCGCCATTCCAGCCACTTGACTAACCATCTCCCTACTTGGAGAATCAGCACCTTAACCTCCTGTTTCTTACAGGTTGCAATTTGTCCTGAGGATGAACGGGAAGACGCGGAACCAACGAGAGACGAGCCCTAGGTGTTGGGACAGGCATAGGTCACTCCATTTTCCCATCAGGAAGAAGAATGAACCACAGGCTCAGCCTGCCCCCCAGAACCAAAATAGGGCCTGAAGCAATCCTGCGCTTTTGCGGCCAGCTCCCAAAAAAGCGAGGAGACAAATGGAGCTCAGGGGCACTGCAATTCACAAACGTGCAGAGTTATAAATGAGAACTCTCGTCCACAAATATATTGAGGGAAGGCAACGAAGAGGATTTGAAAGCAAGGCAGATTTGCAGGAAACAGATTTCAGGAGGTAGATTCGACTCGCCTTTAAAGCACATGAAAAGCGGCAAAACGTTGACAATGATGCCCTTGGCCAAAAAGGGCGTATGCGTTTTTTCCTGAATATATTCAGGAAAAAACGCATACGCCCTTTTTGGCCAACCAAGCAAGCCGGAAGGGCAAACCAGCGCTACAAAGAAGTCTCGCTTGCCCTCGGTCAAAAGGGCCATGCTGAACAAAGTGTAAAAACCAGAAAAGCAGGACAGGCCATGGAGACATGGGAGCCTTGCTACGCTGATGGGCGGGATGTAAATTGCCAAAAGGCACTCTGGAGAAGAGTACGGTGTGTCCTGAAACAAGTAATAAACACAGCGTAGAGAGCATAGGGCACTTCCACTCATGGGCGTATAAATTGGGAAAACTAAAAATCAACAAGACACAGGCACCCTAAAATTTACGGCTGCTCTGTTTCCAAGAACCTCCGCTTCGGTACACCTTCAAAATCCCAGGAAAGAGAAAAATGGATAAAGAAATGGTGGTACTTGGCACAATGGAATATCACTCAGCCATGAAATCAATGTCATAAGGCTAGTTAGCAGCATGATGAGTGGATTTAGGTACGATGATTCAAAGTGAAATAAGTCACACAGAAAAAGACACTTATCCTAAGATATCGCTTATAGAGGGAATGTCAAAATCGCTACACTTGAACTGAATTACAAAACAGAACAGAGTCACACCTTTGGAAGACACACTATGGCTGCTGAACGGGAAAGGTGAGGTGGGGTGATGCATAAAACAAGGGTTTGAAATTAGCTCAGAGACCGCTCCATAAGCCAAATATGTAATAGACAAGGCCTACTCCCTGCTCAGTGAACTGGACTCAACACACCCTAGTCACCACACAAGAATATATCTGACTAGTAAGAATCTGAAAACCTATGTATCAATATCTCTCTGTAAGTGAATCAAGAGGGTGTAAAGCGGCATCAACACAGCAGGGAAGAGCAGCCAAGCCCGATTCTAAACATAAATTACTTTAAAAAAACCCACAAAACAAAGACAGTGAAAGAGAGAGAAATTCTTACAAAATCCGTTCAGGGACTATGATGCAACCTGGATTGACCATATCTAGACCCACAGCTGGATGAGACATAAGGCTGGATACTCTTGTGGCTGAGAGGTTTGGTGAGGTTGGGTGAGCAAACGCAGATACTTTAAAGTAACACTGCGTGGAACACACCCCATGGGTCTCAAATCTCCAGGTACAAGGGCATCTTCCTACATCAAAACATGCATGGGAAACCCAGAAGATGGTATGCCATGAGATCGGGAAAGGTTTCTAAAACGCACCTCATTTCTCCTCTCCTTGTGCTCGAGTTCGCCATTCCAGCCGCTTGACTAACCATCTCCCTACTTGGAGAATCAGCACCTTTAACCTCCTGATTGTACAGGTTGCAATTTGTCCTGAGGATGAACGGGAAGACGCGGAACCAACGAGAGACGAGTCCTAGGTGTTGGGACAGGCATAGGTCACTCCATTTTCCCATCAGGAAGAAGAATGAACCACAGGCTCAGCCTGCCCCCCAGAACCAAAATAGGGCCTGAAGCAATCCTGCGCTTTTGCGGCCAGCTCCCAAAAAAGCGAGGAGACAAATGGAGCTCAGGGGCACTGCAATTCACAAACGTGCAGAGTTATAAATGAGAACTCTCGTCCACAAATATATTGAGGGAAGGCAACGAAGAGGATTTGAAAGCAAGGCAGATTTGCAGGAAACAGATTTCAGGAGGTAGATTCGACTCGCCTTTAAAGCACATGAAAAGCGGCAAAACGTTGACAATGATGCCCTTGGCCAAAAAGGGCGTATGCGTTTTTTCCTGAATATATTCAGGAAAAAACGCATACGCCCTTTTTGGCCAACCAAGCAAGCCGGAAGGGCAAATCAGCGCTACAAAGAAGTCTCGCTTGCCCTCGGTCAAAAGGGCCATGCTGAACAAAGTGTAAAAACCAGAAAAGCAGGACAGGCCATGGAGACATGGGAGCCTTGCTACGCTGATGGGCGGGATGTAAATTGCCAACAGGCACTCTGGAGAAGAGTACGGTGTGTCCTGAAACAAGTAATAAACACAGCGTAGAGAGCATAGGGCACTTCCACTCAAGGGCGTATAAATTGGGAAAAGTAAAAATCAACAAGACACAGGCACCCTAAAGTTTACGGCTGCTCTGTTTCCAAGAACCTCCGCTTCGGTACACCTTCAATATCCCAGGAAAGAGAAAAATGGATAAAGAAATGGTGGTACTTGGCACAATGGAATATCACTCAGCCATGAAATCAATGTCATAAGGCTAGTTAGCAGCATGATGAGTGGATTTAGGTACGATGATTCTAAGTGAAATAAGTCACACAGAAAAAGACACTTATCCTAAGATATCGCTTTTAGGGGGAATGTCAAAATCGCTACACTTGAACTGAATTACAAAACAGAACAGAGTCACACCTTTAGAAGACACACTATGGCTGCTTAAAGGGAAAGGTGAGGTGGGGTGATGCATAAAACAAGGGTTTGAAATTAGCTCAGACACCGCTCCATAAGCCAAATATGTACTAGACAAGGCCTACACCCTGCTCAGTGAACTGGACTCAACACACCCTAGTCACCGCACAAGAATATATCTGACTAGTAAGAATCTGAAAACCTATGTATCGATATCTCTCTGCAAGTGAATCAAGAGGGTGTAAAGCGGCATCAACACAGCAGGGAAAAGCAGCCAAGCCCGATTCTAAACATAAATTACTTTAAAAAACCCACAAAACAAAGACAGTGAAAGAGAGAGAAATTCTTACAAAATCCGTTCAGGGTCTATGATGCAACCTGGATTGACCATATCTAGACCCACAGCTGAATGAGACATAAGGCTGGACACTCTTGGGGCTGAGAGGATTGGTGAGGTTGGGTGAGCAAACGCAGATAATTTAAAGTAACACTGCGGGGAACACACCCCATGGGTCTCAAATCTCCAGGTACAAGGGCATCTTCCTACATCAAAACATGCATGGGAAACCCAGAAGATGGTATGCCATGAGATCGGGAAAGGTTTCTAAAACGCACCTCATTTCTCCTCTCCTTGTGCTCGGGTTCGCCATTCCAGCCGCTTGACTAACCATCTCCCTACTTGGAGAATCAGCACCTTTAACCTCCTGATTGTACAGGTTGCAATTTGTCCTGAGGATGAACGGGAAGACGGGCAACCAACGAGAGACTAGCCCTAGGTGTTGGGACAGGCACAGGTCACTCCATTTTCCCATCAGGAAGAAGAATGAACCACAGGCTCAGCCTGACCCCCAGAACCAAAATAGGGCCTGAAGCAATCCTGTGCTTTTGCGGCCAGCTCCCAAAAAAGCGAGTAGACAAATGGAGCTCAGGGACACTGCAATTCACAAACGTGCAGAGTTATAAATGATAACTCTCGTCCACAAATATATTGAGGGAAGGCAACGAAGAGGATTTGAAAGCAAGGCAGATTTGCAGGAAACAGATTTCAGGAGGTAGATTCGACTCGCCTTTAAAGCACATGAAAAGCGGCAAAACGTTGACAATGATGCCCTTGGCCAAAAAGGGCATATGCGTTTTTTCCTGAATATATTCAGGAAAAAACGCATACGCCGTTTTTGGCCAACCAAGCAAGCCGGAAGTGCAAATCAGCGCTACAAAGAAGTCTCGCTTGCCCTCGGTCAAAAGGGCCATGCTGAACAAAGTGTAAAAACCAGAAAAGCAGGACAGGCCATGGAGACATGGGAGCCTTGCTACGCTGATGGGCGGGATGTAAATTGCCAACAGGCACTCTGGAGAAGAGTACGGTGTGTCCTGAAACAAGTAATAAACACAGCGTAGAGAGCATAGGGCACTTCCACTCATGGGCGTATAAATTGGGAAAACTAAGAATCAACAAGACACAGGCACCCTAAAGTTTACGGCTGCTCTGTTTCCAAGAACCTCCGCTTCGGTACACCTTCAATATCCCAGGAAAGAGAAAAATGGATAAAGAAATGGTGGTACTTGGCACAATGGATTATCACTCAGCCATGAAATCAATGTCATAAGGCTAGTTAGCAGCATGATGAGTGGATTTAGGTACGATGATTCTAAGTGAAATAAGTCACACAGAAAAAGACACTTATCCTAAGATATCGCTTATAGAGGGAATGTCAAAATCGCTACACTTGAACTGAATTACAAAACAGAACAGAGTCACACCTTTGGAAGACACACTATGGCTGCTGAACGGGAAAGGTGAGGTGGGGTGATGCATAAAACAAGGGTTTGAAATTAGCTCAGAGACCGCTCCATAAGCCAAATATGTAATAGACAAGGCCTACTCCCTGCTCAGTGAACTGGACTCAACACACCCTAGTCACCACACAAGAATATATCTGACTAGTAAGAATCTGAAAACCTATGTATCAATATCTCTCTGCAAGTGAATCAAGAGGGTGTAAAGCGGCATCAACACAGCAGGGAAGAGCAGCCAAGCCCGATTCTAAACATAAATTACTTTAAAAAAACCCACAAAACAAAGACAGTGAAAGAGAGAGAAATTCTTACAAAATCCGTTCAGGGACTATGATGCAACCTGGATTGACCATATCTAGACCCACAGCTGGATGAGACATAAGGCTGGATACTCTTGTGGCTGAGAGGTTTGGTGAGGTTGGGTGAGCAAACGCAGATACTTTAAAGTAACACTGCGTGGAACACACCCCATGGGTCTCAAATCTCCAGGTACAAGGGCATCTTCCTACATCAAAACATGCATGGGAAACCCAGAAGATGGTATGCCATGAGATCGGGAAAGGTTTCTAAAACGCACCTCATTTCTCCTCTCCTTGTGCTCGAGTTCGCCATTCCAGCCGCTTGACTAACCATCTCCCTACTTGGAGAATCAGCACCTTTAACCTCCTGATTGTACAGGTTGCAATTTGTCCTGAGGATGAACGGGAAGACGCGGAACCAACGAGAGACGAGTCCTAGGTGTTGGGACAGGCATAGGTCACTCCATTTTCCCATCAGGAAGAAGAATGAACCACAGGCTCAGCCTGCCCCCCAGAACCAAAATAGGGCCTGAAGCAATCCTGCGCTTTTGCGGCCAGCTCCCAAAAAAGCGAGGAGACAAATGGAGCTCAGGGGCACTGCAATTCACAAACGTGCAGAGTTATAAATGAGAACTCTCGTCCACAAATATATTGAGGGAAGGCAACGAAGAGGATTTGAAAGCAAGGCAGATTTGCAGGAAACAGATTTCAGGAGGTAGATTCGACTCGCCTTTAAAGCACATGAAAAGCGGCAAAACGTTGACAATGATGCCCTTGGCCAAAAAGGGCGTATGCGTTTTTTCCTGAATATATTCAGGAAAAAACGCATACGCCCTTTTTGGCCAACCAAGCAAGCCGGAAGGGCAAATCAGCGCTACAAAGAAGTCTCGCTTGCCCTCGGTCAAAAGGGCCATGCTGAACAAAGTGTAAAAACCAGAAAAGCAGGACAGGCCATGGAGACATGGGAGCCTTGCTACGCTGATGGGCGGGATGTAAATTGCCAACAGGCACTCTGGAGAAGAGTACGGTGTGTCCTGAAACAAGTAATAAACACAGCGTAGAGAGCATAGGGCACTTCCACTCAAGGGCGTATAAATTGGGAAAAGTAAAAATCAACAAGACACAGGCACCCTAAAGTTTACGGCTGCTCTGTTTCCAAGAACCTCCGCTTCGGTACACCTTCAATATCCCAGGAAAGAGAAAAATGGATAAAGAAATGGTGGTACTTGGCACAATGGAATATCACTCAGCCATGAAATCAATGTCATAAGGCTAGTTAGCAGCATGATGAGTGGATTTAGGTACGATGATTCTAAGTGAAATAAGTCACACAGAAAAAGACACTTATCCTAAGATATCGCTTTTAGGGGGAATGTCAAAATCGCTACACTTGAACTGAATTACAAAACAGAACAGAGTCACACCTTTAGAAGACACACTATGGCTGCTTAAAGGGAAAGGTGAGGTGGGGTGATGCATAAAACAAGGGTTTGAAATTAGCTCAGACACCGCTCCATAAGCCAAATATGTACTAGACAAGGCCTACACCCTGCTCAGTGAACTGGACTCAACACACCCTAGTCACCGCACAAGAATATATCTGACTAGTAAGAATCTGAAAACCTATGTATCGATATCTCTCTGCAAGTGAATCAAGAGGGTGTAAAGCGGCATCAACACAGCAGGGAAAAGCAGCCAAGCCCGATTCTAAACATAAATTACTTTAAAAAACCCACAAAACAAAGACAGTGAAAGAGAGAGAAATTCTTACAAAATCCGTTCAGGGTCTATGATGCAACCTGGATTGACCATATCTAGACCCACAGCTGAATGAGACATAAGGCTGGACACTCTTGGGGCTGAGAGGATTGGTGAGGTTGGGTGAGCAAACGCAGATAATTTAAAGTAACACTGCGGGGAACACACCCCATGGGTCTCAAATCTCCAGGTACAAGGGCATCTTCCTACATCAAAACATGCATGGGAAACCCAGAAGATGGTATGCCATGAGATCGGGAAAGGTTTCTAAAACGCACCTCATTTCTCCTCTCCTTGTGCTCGGGTTCGCCATTCCAGCCGCTTGACTAACCATCTCCCTACTTGGAGAATCAGCACCTTTAACCTCCTGATTGTACAGGTTGCAATTTGTCCTGAGGATGAACGGGAAGACGGGCAACCAACGAGAGACTAGCCCTAGGTGTTGGGACAGGCACAGGTCACTCCATTTTCCCATCAGGAAGAAGAATGAACCACAGGCTCAGCCTGACCCCCAGAACCAAAATAGGGCCTGAAGCAATCCTGTGCTTTTGCGGCCAGCTCCCAAAAAAGCGAGTAGACAAATGGAGCTCAGGGACACTGCAATTCACAAACGTGCAGAGTTATAAATGATAACTCTCGTCCACAAATATATTGAGGGAAGGCAACGAAGAGGATTTGAAAGCAAGGCAGATTTGCAGGAAACAGATTTCAGGAGGTAGATTCGACTCGCCTTTAAAGCACATGAAAAGCGGCAAAACGTTGACAATGATGCCCTTGGCCAAAAAGGGCATATGCGTTTTTTCCTGAATATATTCAGGAAAAAACGCATACGCCGTTTTTGGCCAACCAAGCAAGCCGGAAGTGCAAATCAGCGCTACAAAGAAGTCTCGCTTGCCCTCGGTCAAAAGGGCCATGCTGAACAAAGTGTAAAAACCAGAAAAGCAGGACAGGCCATGGAGACATGGGAGCCTTGCTACGCTGATGGGCGGGATGTAAATTGCCAACAGGCACTCTGGAGAAGAGTACGGTGTGTCCTGAAACAAGTAATAAACACAGCGTAGAGAGCATAGGGCACTTCCACTCATGGGCGTATAAATTGGGAAAACTAAGAATCAACAAGACACAGGCACCCTAAAGTTTACGGCTGCTCTGTTTCCAAGAACCTCCGCTTCGGTACACCTTCAATATCCCAGGAAAGAGAAAAATGGATAAAGAAATGGTGGTACTTGGCACAATGGATTATCACTCAGCCATGAAATCAATGTCATAAGGCTAGTTAGCAGCATGATGAGTGGATTTAGGTACGATGATTCTAAGTGAAATAAGTCACACAGAAAAAGACACTTATCCTAAGATATCGCTTATAGAGGGAATGTCAAAATCGCTACACTTGAACTGAATTACAAAACAGAACAGAGTCACACCTTTAGAAGACACACTATGGCTGCTTAACGGGAAAGGTGAGGTGGGGTGATGCATAAAACAAGGGTTTGAAATTAGCTCAGAGACCGCTCCATAAGCCAAATATGTAATAGACAAGGCCTACTCCCTGCTCAGTGAACTGGACTCAACACACCCTAGACACCACACAAGAATATATCTGACTAGTAAGCATCTGAAAACTTATGTATCGATATCTCTCTGCAAGTGAATCAAGTGGGTGTAAAGCGGCATCAACACAGCAGGGAAAAGCAGCCAAGACCGATTCTAAACATAAATTACTTTAAAAAACCCACAAAACAAAGACAGTGAAAGAGAGAGAAATTCTTACAAAATCCGTTCAGGGTCTATAATGCAACCTGGATTGACCATATCTAGACCCACAGCTGGATGAGACATAAGGCTGGACACTCTTGGGGCTGAGAGGATTGGTGAGGTTGGGTGAGCAAACGCAGATACTTTAAAGTAACACTGCGGGGAACACACCCCATGGGTCTCAAATCTCCAGGTACAAGGGAATCTTCCTACATCAAAACATGCATGGGAAACCCAGAAGATGGTATGCCATGAGATCGGGAAAGGTTTCTAAAACGCAGCTCATTTCTCCTCTCCTTGTGCTCGGGTTCGCCATTCCAGCCACTTGACTAACCATCTCCCTACTTGGAGAATCAGCACCTTAACCTCCTGTTTCTTACAGGTTGCAATTTGTCCTGAGGATGAACGGGAAGACGCGGAACCAACGAGAGACGAGCCCTAGGTGTTGGGACAGGCATAGGTCACTCCATTTTCCCATCAGGAAGAAGAATGAACCACAGGCTCAGCCTGCCCCCCAGAACCAAAATAGGGCCTGAAGCAATCCTGCGCTTTTGCGGCCAGCTCCCAAAAAAGCGAGGAGACAAATGGAGCTCAGGGGCACTGCAATTCACAAACGTGCAGAGTTATAAATGAGAACTCTCGTCCACAAATATATTGAGGGAAGGCAACGAAGAGGATTTGAAAGCAAGGCAGATTTGCAGGAAACAGATTTCAGGAGGTAGATTCGACTCGCCTTTAAAGCACATGAAAAGCGGCAAAACGTTGACAATGATGCCCTTGGCCAAAAAGGGCGTATGCGTTTTTTCCTGAATATATTCAGGAAAAAACGCATACGCCCTTTTTGGCCAACCAAGCAAGCCGGAAGGGCAAACCAGCGCTACAAAGAAGTCTCGCTTGCCCTCGGTCAAAAGGGCCATGCTGAACAAAGTGTAAAAACCAGAAAAGCAGGACAGGCCATGGAGACATGGGAGCCTTGCTACGCTGATGGGCGGGATGTAAATTGCCAAAAGGCACTCTGGAGAAGAGTACGGTGTGTCCTGAAACAAGTAATAAACACAGCGTAGAGAGCATAGGGCACTTCCACTCATGGGCGTATAAATTGGGAAAACTAAAAATCAACAAGACACAGGCACCCTAAAATTTACGGCTGCTCTGTTTCCAAGAACCTCCGCTTCGGTACACCTTCAAAATCCCAGGAAAGAGAAAAATGGATAAAGAAATGGTGGTACTTGGCACAATGGAATATCACTCAGCCATGAAATCAATGTCATAAGGCTAGTTAGCAGCATGATGAGTGGATTTAGGTACGATGATTCAAAGTGAAATAAGTCACACAGAAAAAGACACTTATCCTAAGATATCGCTTATAGAGGGAATGTCAAAATCGCTACACTTGAACTGAATTACAAAACAGAACAGAGTCACACCTTTGGAAGACACACTATGGCTGCTGAACGGGAAAGGTGAGGTGGGGTGATGCATAAAACAAGGGTTTGAAATTAGCTCAGAGACCGCTCCATAAGCCAAATATGTAATAGACAAGGCCTACTCCCTGCTCAGTGAACTGGACTCAACACACCCTAGTCACCACACAAGAATATATCTGACTAGTAAGAATCTGAAAACCTATGTATCAATATCTCTCTGCAAGTGAATCAAGAGGGTGTAAAGCGGCATCAACACAGCAGGGAAGAGCAGCCAAGCCCGATTCTAAACATAAATTACTTTAAAAAAACCCACAAAACAAAGACAGTGAAAGAGAGAGAAATTCTTACAAAATCCGTTCAGGGACTATGATGCAACCTGGATTGACCATATCTAGACCCACAGCTGGATGAGACATAAGGCTGGATACTCTTGTGGCTGAGAGGTTTGGTGAGGTTGGGTGAGCAAACGCAGATACTTTAAAGTAACACTGCGTGGAACACACCCCATGGGTCTCAAATCTCCAGGTACAAGGGCATCTTCCTACATCAAAACATGCATGGGAAACCCAGAAGATGGTATGCCATGAGATCGGGAAAGGTTTCTAAAACGCACCTCATTTCTCCTCTCCTTGTGCTCGAGTTCGCCATTCCAGCCGCTTGACTAACCATCTCCCTACTTGGAGAATCAGCACCTTTAACCTCCTGATTGTACAGGTTGCAATTTGTCCTGAGGATGAACGGGAAGACGCGGAACCAACGAGAGACGAGTCCTAGGTGTTGGGACAGGCATAGGTCACTCCATTTTCCCATCAGGAAGAAGAATGAACCACAGGCTCAGCCTGCCCCCCAGAACCAAAATAGGGCCTGAAGCAATCCTGCGCTTTTGCGGCCAGCTCCCAAAAAAGCGAGGAGACAAATGGAGCTCAGGGGCACTGCAATTCACAAACGTGCAGAGTTATAAATGAGAACTCTCGTCCACAAATATATTGAGGGAAGGCAACGAAGAGGATTTGAAAGCAAGGCAGATTTGCAGGAAACAGATTTCAGGAGGTAGATTCGACTCGCCTTTAAAGCACATGAAAAGCGGCAAAACGTTGACAATGATGCCCTTGGCCAAAAAGGGCGTATGCGTTTTTTCCTGAATATATTCAGGAAAAAACGCATACGCCCTTTTTGGCCAACCAAGCAAGCCGGAAGGGCAAATCAGCGCTACAAAGAAGTCTCGCTTGCCCTCGGTCAAAAGGGCCATGCTGAACAAAGTGTAAAAACCAGAAAAGCAGGACAGGCCATGGAGACATGGGAGCCTTGCTACGCTGATGGGCGGGATGTAAATTGCCAACAGGCACTCTGGAGAAGAGTACGGTGTGTCCTGAAACAAGTAATAAACACAGCGTAGAGAGCATAGGGCACTTCCACTCAAGGGCGTATAAATTGGGAAAAGTAAAAATCAACAAGACACAGGCACCCTAAAGTTTACGGCTGCTCTGTTTCCAAGAACCTCCGCTTCGGTACACCTTCAATATCCCAGGAAAGAGAAAAATGGATAAAGAAATGGTGGTACTTGGCACAATGGAATATCACTCAGCCATGAAATCAATGTCATAAGGCTAGTTAGCAGCATGATGAGTGGATTTAGGTACGATGATTCTAAGTGAAATAAGTCACACAGAAAAAGACACTTATCCTAAGATATCGCTTTTAGGGGGAATGTCAAAATCGCTACACTTGAACTGAATTACAAAACAGAACAGAGTCACACCTTTAGAAGACACACTATGGCTGCTTAAAGGGAAAGGTGAGGTGGGGTGATGCATAAAACAAGGGTTTGAAATTAGCTCAGACACCGCTCCATAAGCCAAATATGTACTAGACAAGGCCTACACCCTGCTCAGTGAACTGGACTCAACACACCCTAGTCACCGCACAAGAATATATCTGACTAGTAAGAATCTGAAAACCTATGTATCGATATCTCTCTGCAAGTGAATCAAGAGGGTGTAAAGCGGCATCAACACAGCAGGGAAAAGCAGCCAAGCCCGATTCTAAACATAAATTACTTTAAAAAACCCACAAAACAAAGACAGTGAAAGAGAGAGAAATTCTTACAAAATCCGTTCAGGGTCTATGATGCAACCTGGATTGACCATATCTAGACCCACAGCTGAATGAGACATAAGGCTGGACACTCTTGGGGCTGAGAGGATTGGTGAGGTTGGGTGAGCAAACGCAGATAATTTAAAGTAACACTGCGGGGAACACACCCCATGGGTCTCAAATCTCCAGGTACAAGGGCATCTTCCTACATCAAAACATGCATGGGAAACCCAGAAGATGGTATGCCATGAGATCGGGAAAGGTTTCTAAAACGCACCTCATTTCTCCTCTCCTTGTGCTCGGGTTCGCCATTCCAGCCGCTTGACTAACCATCTCCCTACTTGGAGAATCAGCACCTTTAACCTCCTGATTGTACAGGTTGCAATTTGTCCTGAGGATGAACGGGAAGACGGGCAACCAACGAGAGACTAGCCCTAGGTGTTGGGACAGGCACAGGTCACTCCATTTTCCCATCAGGAAGAAGAATGAACCACAGGCTCAGCCTGACCCCCAGAACCAAAATAGGGCCTGAAGCAATCCTGTGCTTTTGCGGCCAGCTCCCAAAAAAGCGAGTAGACAAATGGAGCTCAGGGACACTGCAATTCACAAACGTGCAGAGTTATAAATGATAACTCTCGTCCACAAATATATTGAGGGAAGGCAACGAAGAGGATTTGAAAGCAAGGCAGATTTGCAGGAAACAGATTTCAGGAGGTAGATTCGACTCGCCTTTAAAGCACATGAAAAGCGGCAAAACGTTGACAATGATGCCCTTGGCCAAAAAGGGCATATGCGTTTTTTCCTGAATATATTCAGGAAAAAACGCATACGCCGTTTTTGGCCAACCAAGCAAGCCGGAAGTGCAAATCAGCGCTACAAAGAAGTCTCGCTTGCCCTCGGTCAAAAGGGCCATGCTGAACAAAGTGTAAAAACCAGAAAAGCAGGACAGGCCATGGAGACATGGGAGCCTTGCTACGCTGATGGGCGGGATGTAAATTGCCAACAGGCACTCTGGAGAAGAGTACGGTGTGTCCTGAAACAAGTAATAAACACAGCGTAGAGAGCATAGGGCACTTCCACTCATGGGCGTATAAATTGGGAAAACTAAGAATCAACAAGACACAGGCACCCTAAAGTTTACGGCTGCTCTGTTTCCAAGAACCTCCGCTTCGGTACACCTTCAATATCCCAGGAAAGAGAAAAATGGATAAAGAAATGGTGGTACTTGGCACAATGGATTATCACTCAGCCATGAAATCAATGTCATAAGGCTAGTTAGCAGCATGATGAGTGGATTTAGGTACGATGATTCTAAGTGAAATAAGTCACACAGAAAAAGACACTTATCCTAAGATATCGCTTATAGAGGGAATGTCAAAATCGCTACACTTGAACTGAATTACAAAACAGAACAGAGTCACACCTTTAGAAGACACACTATGGCTGCTTAACGGGAAAGGTGAGGTGGGGTGATGCATAAAACAAGGGTTTGAAATTAGCTCAGAGACCGCTCCATAAGCCAAATATGTAATAGACAAGGCCTACTCCCTGCTCAGTGAACTGGACTCAACACACCCTAGACACCACACAAGAATATATCTGACTAGTAAGCATCTGAAAACTTATGTATCGATATCTCTCTGCAAGTGAATCAAGTGGGTGTAAAGCGGCATCAACACAGCAGGGAAAAGCAGCCAAGACCGATTCTAAACATAAATTACTTTAAAAAACCCACAAAACAAAGACAGTGAAAGAGAGAGAAATTCTTACAAAATCCGTTCAGGGTCTATAATGCAACCTGGATTGACCATATCTAGACCCACAGCTGGATGAGACATAAGGCTGGACACTCTTGGGGCTGAGAGGATTGGTGAGGTTGGGTGAGCAAACGCAGATACTTTAAAGTAACACTGCGGGGAACACACCCCATGGGTCTCAAATCTCCAGGTACAAGGGAATCTTCCTACATCAAAACATGCATGGGAAACCCAGAAGATGGTATGCCATGAGATCGGGAAAGGTTTCTAAAACGCAGCTCATTTCTCCTCTCCTTGTGCTCGGGTTCGCCATTCCAGCCACTTGACTAACCATCTCCCTACTTGGAGAATCAGCACCTTAACCTCCTGTTTCTTACAGGTTGCAATTTGTCCTGAGGATGAACGGGAAGACGCGGAACCAACGAGAGACGAGCCCTAGGTGTTGGGACAGGCATAGGTCACTCCATTTTCCCATCAGGAAGAAGAATGAACCACAGGCTCAGCCTGCCCCCCAGAACCAAAATAGGGCCTGAAGCAATCCTGCGCTTTTGCGGCCAGCTCCCTAAAAAGCGAGGAGACAAATGGAGCTCAGGGGCACTGCAATTCACAAACGTGCAGAGTTATAAATGAGAACTCTCGTCCACAAATATATTGAGGGAAGGCAACGAAGAGGATTTGAAAGCAAGGCAGATTTGCAGGAAACAGATTTCAGGAGGTAGATTCGACTCGCCTTTAAAGCACATGAAAAGCGGCAAAACGTTGACAATGATGCCCTTGGCCAAAAAGGGCGTATGCGTTTTTTCCTGAATATATTCAGAAAAAAACGCATACGCCCTTTTTGGCCAACCAAGCAAGCCGGAAGGGCAAACCAGCGCTACAAAGAAGTCTCGCTTGCCCTCGGTCAAAAGGGCCATGCTGAACAAAGTGTAAAAACCAGAAAAGCAGGACAGGCCATGGAGACATGGGAGCCTTGCTACGCTGATGGGCGGGATGTAAATTGCCAAAAGGCACTCTGGAGAAGAGTACGGTGTGTCCTGAAACAAGTAATAAACACAGCGTAGAGAGCATAGGGCACTTCCACTCATGGGCGTATAAATTGGGAAAAGTAAAAATCAACAAGACACAGGCACCCTAAAGTTTACGGCTGCTCTGTTTCCAAGAACCTCCACTTCGGTACACCATCAATGTCCCAGGAAAGAGAAAAATGGATAAAGAAATGGTGGTACTTGGCACAATGGAATATCACTCAGCCATGAAATCAATGTCATAAGGCTAGTTAGCAGCATGATGAGTGGATTTAGGTACGATGATTCTAAGTGAAATAAGTCACACAGAAAAAGACACTTATCCTAAGATATCGCTTATAGAGGGAATGTCAAAATCGCTACACTTGAACTGAATTACAAAACAGAACAGAGTCACACCTTTAGAAGACACACTATGGCTGCTTAACGGGAAAGGTGAGGTGGGGTGATGCATAAAACAAGGGTTTGAAATTAGCTCAGACACCGCTCCATAAGCCAAATATGTAATAGACAAGGCCTACTCCCTGCTCAGTGAACTGGACTCAACACACCCTAGTCACCACACTAGTAAGAATCTGAAAACCTATGTATCGATATCTCTCTGCAAGTGAATCAAGAGGGTGTAAAGCGGCATCAACACAGCAGGGAAAAGCAGCCAAGACCGATTCTAAACGTAAATTACTTTAAAAAACCCACAAAACAAAGACCGTGAAAGAGAGAGAAATTCTTACGAAATCCGTTCAGGGTCTATGATGCAACCTGGATTGACCATATCTAGACCCACAGCTGGATGAGACATAAGGCTGGACACTCTTGGGGCTGAGAGGATTGGTGAGGTTGGGTGAGCAAACGCAGATACTTTAAAGTAACACTGCGGGGAACACACCCCATGGGTCTCAAATCTCCAGGTACAAGGGCATCTTCCTACATCAAAACATGCATGGGAAACCCAGAAGATGGTATGCCATGAGATCGGGAAAGGTTTCTAAAACGCACCACATTTCTCCTCTCCTTGTGCTCGGGTTGGCCATTCCAGCCGCTTGACTAACCATCTCCCTACTTGGAGAATCAGCACCTTTAACCTCCTGATTGTACAGGTTGCAATTTGTCCTGAGGATGAAAGGGAAGATGCGGAACCAACGAGAGACAATCCCTAGGTTTTGGGACAGGCATAGGTGACTCCATTTTCCCATCAGGAAAAAGAATGAACCACAGGCTCAGCCTGCCCCCCAGAACCAAAATAGGGCCTGAAGCAATCCTGCGCTTTTGCGGCCAGCTCCCAAAAAAGCGAGGAGACAAATGGAGCTCAGGGGCACTGCAATTCACAAACGTGCAGAGTTATAAATGAGAACTCTCGTCCACAAATATATTGAGGGAAGGCAACGAAGAGGATTTGAAAGCAAGGCAGATTTGCAGGAAACAGATTTCAGGAGGTAGATTCGACTCGCCTTTAAAGCACATGAAAAGCGGCAAAACGTTGACAATGATGCCCTTGGCCAAAAAGGGCGTATGCGTTTTTTCTTGAATATATTCAGGAAAAAACGCATACGCCCTTTTTGGCCAACCAAGCAAGCCGGAAGGGCAAATCAGCGCTACAAAGAAGTCTCGCTTGCCCTCGGTCAAAAGGGCCATGCTGAACAAAGTGTAAAAACCAGAAAAGCAGGACAGGCCATGGAGACATGGGAGCCTTGCTACGCTGATGGGCGGGATGTAAATTGCCAACAGGCACTCTGGAGAAGAGTACGGTGTGTCCTGAAACAAGTAATAAACACAGCGTAGAGAGCATAGGGCACTTCCACTCATGGGCGTATAAATTGGGAAAACTAAAAATCAACAAGACACAGGCACCCTAAAGTTTACGGCTGCTCTGTTTCCAAGAACCTCCGCTTCGGTACACCTTCAATATCCCAGGAAAGAGAAAAATGGATAAAGAAATGGTGGTACTTGGCACAATGGAATATCACTCAGCCATGAAATCAATGTCATAAGGCTAGTTAGCAGCATGATGAGTGGATTTAGGTACGATGATTCCAAGTGAAATAAGTCACACAGAAAAAGACACTTATCCTAAGATATCGCTTATAGAGGGAATGTCAAAATGGCTACACTTGAACTGAATTACAAAACAGAAGAGAGTCACACCTTTAGAAGACACACTATGGCTGCTTAACGGGAAAGGTGAGGTGGGGTGATGCATAAAACAAGGGTTTGAAATTAGCTCAAAGACAACTCAATAAGCCAAATATGTAATAGACAAGGCCTACTCCCTGCTCAGTGAACTGGACTCAACACACCCTAGTCACCACACTAGTAAGAATCTGAAAACCTATGTATCGATATCTCTCTGCAAGTGAATCAAGAGGGTGTAAAGCGGCATCAGCACAGCAGGGAAAAGCAGCCAAGACCGATTCTAAACGTAAATTACTTTAAAAAGCTCACAAAACAAAGACCGTGAAAGAGAGAGAAATTCTTACGAAATCCGTTCAGGGTCTATGATGCAACCTGGATTGACCATATCTAGACCCACAGCTGGATGAGACATAAGGCTGGACACTCTTGGGGCTGAGAGGATTGGTGAGGTTGGGTGAGCAAACGCAGATACTTTAAAGTAACACTGCGGGGAACACACCCCATGGGTCTCAAATCTCCAGGTACAAGGGCATCCTCCTACATCAAAACATGCATGGGAAACCCAGAAGATGGTATGCCATGAGATCGGGAAAGGTTTCTAAAACGCACCACATTTTTCCTCTCCTTGTGCTCTGGTTTGCCATTCCAGCCGCTTGACTAACCATCTCCCTACTTGGAGAATCAGCACCTTTAACCTCCTGATTGTACAGGTTGCAATTTGTCCTGAGGATGAAAGGGAAGATGCGGAACCAACGAGAGACAATCCCTAGGTTTTGGGACAGGCATAGGTGACTCCATTTTCTCATCAGGAAGAAGAATGAACCACAGGCTCAGCCTGCCCCCCAGAACCAAAATAGGGCTGGAAGCAATCCTGCGCTTTTGCGGCCAGCTCCCAAAAAAGCGAGGAGACAAATGGAGCTCAGGGGCAGTGCAATTCACCAACGTGCAGAGTTATAAATGAGAACTCTCGTCCACAAATATATTGAGGGAAGGCAACGAAGAGGATTGGAAAGCAAGGCAGATTTGCAGGAAACAGATTTCAGGAGGTAGATTCGACTCGCCTTTAAAGCACATGTAAAGCGGCAAAACGTTGACAATGATGCCCTTGGCCAAAAAGGGCGTATGCGTTTTTTCCTGAATATATTCAGGAAAAAACGCATACGCCCTTTTTGCCCAACCAAGCAAGCCGGAAGGGCAAATCAGCGCTACAAAGAAGTCTCGCTTGCCCTCGGTCAAAAGGGCCATGCTGAACAAAGTGTAAAAACCAGAAAAGCAGGACAGGCCATGGAGACATGGGAGCCTTGCTACGCTGATGGGCGGGATGTAAATTGCCAACAGGCACTCTGGAGAAGAGTACGGTGTGTCCTGAAACAAGTAATAAACACAGCGTAGAGAGCATAGGGCACTTCCACTCATGGGCGTATAAATTGGGAAAACTAAAAATCAACAAGACACAGGTACCCTAAAGTTTACGGCTGCTCTGCTTCCAAGAATCTCTGCTTCGGTACACCTTCAATATCCCAGGAAAGAGAAAAATGGATAAAGAAATGGTGGTACTTGGCACAATGGAATATCACTCAGCCATGAAATCAATGTCATAAGGCTAGTTAGCAGCATGATGAGTGGATTTAGGTACGATGATTCTAAGTGAAATAAGTCACACAGAAAAAGACACTTATCCTAAGATATCGCTTATAGAGGGAATGTCAAAATCGCTACACTTGAACTGAATTACAAAACAGAACAGAGTCACACCTTTAGAAGACACACTATGGCTGCTTAACGGGAAAGGTGAGGTGGGGTGATGCATAAAACAAGGGTTTGAAATTAGCTCAGAGACCGCTCCATAAGCCAAATATGTAATAGACAAGGCCTACTCCCTGCTCAGTGAACTGGACTCAACACACCCTAGTCACCACACAAGAATATATCTGACTAGTAAGAATCTGAAAACCTATGTATCGATATCTCTCTGCAAGTGAATCAAGAGGGTGTAAAGCGGCATCAACACAGCAGGGAAAAGCAGCCAAGCATGATTCTAAACATAAATTACTTTAAAAAACCCACAAAACAAAGACAGTGAAAGAGAGAGAATTTCTTACAAAATCCGTTCAGGGTCTATGATGCAACCTGGATTGACCATATCTAGACCCACAGCTGGATGAGACATAAGGCTGGACACTCTTGGGGCTGAGAGGATTGGTGAGGTTGGGTGATCAAACGCAGATAATTTAAAGTAACACTGCGGGGAACACACCCCATGGGTCTCAAATCTCCAGGTACAAGGGCATCTTCCTACATCAAAACATGCATGGGAAACCCAGAAGATGGTATGCCATGAGATCGGGAAAGGTTTCTAAAACGCACCTCATTTCTCCTCTCCTTGTGCTCGGGTTCGCCATTCCAGCCGCTTCACTAACCATCTCCCTACTTGGAGAATCAGCACCTTTAACCTCCTGATTGTACAGGTTGCAATCTGTCCTGAGGATGAACGGTAAGACGCAGAACCAACGAGAGACGAGCCCTAGGTGTTGGGACAGGCACAAGTCACTCCATTTTCCCATCAGGATGAAGAATGAACCACAGGCTCAGCCTGCCCCCCAGAACCAAAATAGGGCCTGAAGCAATCCTGCGCTTTTGCGGCCAGCTCCCAAAAAAGCGAGGAGACAAATGGAGCTCAGGGGCACTGCAATTCACAAACGTGCAGAGTTATAAATGAGAACTCTCGTCCACAAATATATTGAGGGAAGGCAACAAAGAGGATTTGAAAGCAAGGCAGATTTGCAGGAAACAGATTTCAGGAGGTAGATTCGACTCGCCTTTAAAGCACATGAAAAGCGGCAAAACGTTGACAATGATGCCCTTGGCCAAAAAGGGCGTATGCGTTTTTTCCTGAATATATTCAGGAAAAAACGCATACGCCCTTTTTGGCCAACCAAGCAAGCCGGAAGGGCAAATCAGCGCTACAAAGAAGTCTCGCTTGCCCTCGGTCAAAAGGGCCATGCTGAACAAAGTGTAAAAACCAGAAAAGCAGGACAGGCCATGGAGACATGGGAGCCTTGCTACGCTGATGGGCGGGATGTAAATTGCCAACAGGCACTCTGGAGAAGAGTACGGTGTGTCCTGAAACAAGTAATAAACACAGCGTAGAGAGCATAGGGCACTTCCACTCATGGGCGTATAAATTGGGAAAACTAAAAATCAACAAGACACAGGCACCCTAAAGTTTACGGCTGCTCTGTTTCCAAGAACCTCCGCTTCGGTACACCTTCAATATCCCAGGAAAGAGAAAAATGGATAAAGAAATGGTGGTACTTGGCACAATGGAATATCACTCAGCCATGAAATCAATGTCATAAGGCTAGTTAGCAGCATGATGAGTGGATTTAGGTACGATGATTCTAAGTGAAATAAGTCACACAGAAAAAGACACTTATCCTAAGATATCGCTTATAGAGGGAATGTCAAAATGGCTACACTTGAACTGAATTACAAAACAGAACAGAGTCACACCTTTAGAAGACACACTATGGCTGCTTAACGGGAAAGGTGAGGTGGGGTGATGCATAAAACAAGGGTTTGAAATTAGCTCAGAGACCGCTCCATAAGCCAAATATGTAAGAGACAAGGCCTACTCCCTGCTCAGTGAACTGGACTCAACACACCCTAGTCACCACACTAGTAAGAATCTGAAAACCTATGTATCGATATCTCTCTGCAAGTGAATCAAGAGGGTGTAAAACGGCATCAACACAGCAGGGAAAAGCAGCCAAGACCGATTCTAAACGTAAATTACTTTAAAAAACCCACAAAACAAAGACCGTGAAAGAGAGAGAAATTCTTACAAAATCCGTTCAGGGTCTATGATGCAACCTGGATTGACCATATCTAGACCCACAGCTGGATGAGACATAAGGCTGGACACTCTTGGGGCTGAGAGGATTGGTGAGGTTGGGTGAGCAAACGCAGATACTTTAAAGTAACACTGCGGGGAACACACCCCATGGGTCTCAAATCTCCAGGTACAAGGGCATCTTCCTACATCAAAACATGCATGGGAAACCCAGAAGATGGTATGCCATGAGATCGGGAAAGGTTTCTAAAATGCACCTCATTTCTCCTCTCCTTGTGCTCGGGTTCGCCATTCCAGCCGCTTGACTAACCATCTCCCTACTTGGAGAATGAGCACCTTTAACCTCCTGATTGTTCAGGTTGCAATTTGTCCTGAGGATGAATGGGAAGACGCAGAACCAACGAGAGACGAGCCCTAGGTGTTGGGACAGGCATAGGTCACTCCATTTTCCCATCAGGAAGAAGAATGAACCACAGGCTCAGCCTGCCCCCCAGAACCAAAATAGGGCCTGAAGCAATCCTGCGCTTTTGCGGCCAGCTCCCAAAAAAGCGAGGAGACAAATGGAGCTCAGGGGCACTGCAATTCACAAACGTGCAGAGTTATAAATGAGAACTCTCGTCCACAAATATATTGAGGGAAGGCAACAAAGAGGATTTGAAAGCAAGGCAGATTTGCAGGAAACAGATTTCAGGAGGTAGATTCGACTCGCCTTTAAAGCACATGAAAAGCAGCAAAACGTTGACATGATGCCCTTGGCCAAAAAGGGCGTATGCGTTTTTTCCTGAATATATTCAGGAAAAAACGCATACGCCCTTTTTGGCCAACCAAGCAAGCCGGAAGGGCAAATCAGCGCTACAAAGAAGTCTCGCTTGCCCTCGGTCAAAAGGGCCATGCTGAACAAAGTGTAAAAACCAGAAAAGCAGGACAGGCCATGGAGACATGGGAGCCTTGCTACGCTGATGGGCGGGATGTAAATTGCCAACAGGCACTCTGGAGAAGAGTACGGTGTGTCCTGAAACAAGTAATAAACACAGCGTAGAGAGCATAGGGCACTTCCACTCATGGGCGTATAAATTGGGAAAACTAAAAATCAACAAGACACAGGCACCCTAAAGTTTACGGCTGCTCTGTTTCCAAGAACCTCCACTTCGGTACACCTTCAATATCCCAGGAAAGAGAAAAATGGATAAAGAAATGGTGGTACTTGGCACAATGGAATATCACTCAGCCATGAAATCAATGTCATAAGGCTAGTTAGCAGCATGATGAGTGGATTTAGGTACGATGATTCTAAGTGAAATAAGTCACACAGAAAAAGACACTTATCCTAAGATATCGCTTATAGAGGGAATGTCAAAATCGCTACACTTGAACTGAATTACAAAACAGAACAGAGTCACACCTTTAGAAGACACACTATGGCTGCTTAACGGGAAAGGTGAGGTGGGGTGATGCATAAAACAAGGGTTTGAAATTAGCTCAGAGACCGCTCCATAAGCCAAATATGTAATAGACAAGGCCTACTCCCTGCTCAGTGAACTGGACTCAACACACCCTAGTCACCACACAAGAATATATCTGACTAGTAAGAATCTGAAAACCTATATATCGATATCTCTCTGCAATGAATCAAGAGGGTGTAAAGCGGCATTAACACAGCAGGGAAAAGCAGCCAAGCATGATTCTAAACATAAATTACTTTAAAAAACCCACAAAACAAAGACAGTGAAAGAGAGAGAATTTCTTACAAAATCCGTTCAGGGTCTATGATGCAACCTGGATTGACCATATCTAGACCCACAGCTGGATGAGACAGAAGGCTGGACACTCTTGGGGCTGAGAGGATTGGTGAGGTTGGGTGAGCAAACGCAGATAATTTAAAGTAACACTGCGGGGAACACACCCCATGGGTCTCAAATCTCCAGGTACAAGGGCATCTTCCTACATCAAAACATGCATGGGAAACCCAGAAGATGGTATGCCATGAGATCGGGAAAGGTTTCTAAAACGCACCTCATTTCTCCTCTCCTTGTGCTCGGGTTCGCCATTCCAGCCGCTTGACTAACCATCTCCCTACTTGGAGAATCAGCACCTTTAACCTCCTGATTGTACAGGTTGCAATTTGTCCTGAGGATGAATGGGAAGACGCAGAACCAACGAGAGACGAGCCCTAGGTGTTGGGACAGGCATAGGTCACTCCATTTTCCCATCAGGAAGAAGAATGAACCACAGGCTCAGCCTGCCCCCCAGAACCAAAATAGGGCCTGAAGCAATCCTGCGCTTTTGCGGCCAGCTCCCAAAAAAGCGAGGAGACAAATGGAGCTCAGGGGCACTGCAATTCACAAACGTGCAGAGTTATAAATGAGAACTCTCGTCCACAAATATATTGAAGGAAGGCAACGAAGAGGATTTGAAAGCAAGGCAGATTTGCAGGAAACAGATTTCAGGAGGTAGATACGACTCGCCTTTAAAGCACATGAAAAGCGGCAAAACGTTGACAATGATGCCCTTGGCCAAAAAGGGCGTATGCGTTTTTTCCTGAATATATTCAGGAAAAAACGCATACGCCCTTTTTGGCCTACCAAGCAAGCCGGAAGGGCAAATCAGCGCTACAAAGAAGTCTCGCTTGCCCTCGGTCAAAAGGGCCATGCTGAACAAAGTGTAAAAACCAGAAAAGCAGGACAGGCCATGGAGACATGGGAGCCTTGCTACGCTGATGGGCGGGATGTAAATTGCCAACAGGCACTCTGGAGAAGAGTACGGTGTGTCCTGAAACAAGTAATAAACACAGCGTAGAGAGCATAGGGCACTTCCACTCATGGGCGTATAAATTGGGAAAACTAAAAATCAACAAGACACAGGCACCCTAAAGTTTACGGCTGCTCTGTTTCCAAGAACCTCCGCTTCGGTACACCTTCAATATCCCAGGAAAGAGAAAAATGGATAAAGAAATGGTGGTACTTGGCACAATGGAATATCACTCAGCCATGAAATCAATGTCATAAGGCTAGTTAGCAGCATGATGAGTGGATTTAGGTACGATGATTCTAAGTGAAATAAGTCACACAGAAAAAGACACTTATCCTAAGATATCGCTTATAGAGGGAATCTCAAAATCGCTACACTTGAACTGAATTACAAAACAGAACAGAGTCACACCTTTAGAAGACACACTATGGCTGCTTAACGGGAAAGGTGAGGTGGGGTGATGCATAAAACAAGGGTTTGAAATTAGCTCAGACACTGCTGCATAAGCCAAATATGTAATAGACAAGGCCTACTCCCTGCTCAGTGAACTGGACTCAACACACCCTAGTCACCACACTAGTAAGAATCTGAAAACCTATGTATCGATATCTCTCTGCAAGTGAATCAAGAGGGTGTAAAACGGCATCAACACAGCAGGGAGAAGCAGCCAAGACCGATTCTAAACGTAAATTACTTTAAAAAACCCACAAAACAAAGACCGTGAAAGAGAGAGAAATTCTTACAAAATCCGTTCAGGGTCTATGATGCAACCTGGATTGACCATATCTAGACCCACAGCTGGATGAGACATAAGGCTGGACACTCTTGGGGCTGAGAGGATAGGTGAGGTTGGGTGAGCAAACGCAGATACTTTAAAGTAACACTGCGGGGAACACACCCCATGGGTCTCAAATCTCCAGGTACAAGGGCATCTTCCTACATCAAAACATGCATGGGAAACCCAGAAGATGGTATGCCATGAGATCGGGAAAGGTTTCTAAAATGCACCTCATTTCTCCTCTCCTTGTGCTCGGGTTCGCCATTCCAGCCGCTTGACTAACCATCTCCCTACTTGGAGAATCAGCACCTTTAACCTCCTGATTGTACAGGTTGCAATTTGTCCTGAGGATGAATGGGAAGACGCAGAACCAACGAGAGACGAGCCCTAGGTGTTGGGACAGGCATAGGTCACTCCATTTTCCCATCAGGAAGAAGAATGAACCACAGGCTCAGCCTGCCCCCCAGAACCAAAATAGGGCCTGAAGCAATCCTGCGCTTTTGCGGCCAGCTCCCAAAAAAGCGAGGAGACAAATGGAGCTCAGGGGCACTGCAATTCACAAACGTGCAGAGTTATAAGTGAGAACTCTCGTCCACACATATATTGAGGGAAGGCAACAAAGAGGATTTGAAAGCAAGGCAGATTTGCAGGAAACAGATTTCAGGAGGTAGATTCGACTCGCCTTTAAAGCACATGAAAAGCAGCAAAACGTTGACAATGATGCCCTTGGCCAAAAAGGGCGTATGCGTTTTTTCCTGAATATATTCAGGAAAAAA
The DNA here is from genome assembly GCF_028564815.1 of Eubalaena glacialis. Classification (NCBI taxonomy): domain Eukaryota; kingdom Metazoa; phylum Chordata; class Mammalia; order Artiodactyla; family Balaenidae; genus Eubalaena; species Eubalaena glacialis. The sequence goes on from NW_026871326.1 coordinate 722,161, forward strand.
CGCATACGCCCTTTTTGGCCAACCAAGCAAGCCGGAAGGGCAAATCAGCGCTACAAAGAAGTCTCGCTTGCCCTCGGTCAAAAGGGCCATGCTGAACAAAGTGTAAAAACCAGAAAAGCAGGACAGGCCATGGAGACATGGGAGCCTTGCTACGCTGATGGGCGGGATGTAAATTGCCAACAGGCACTCTGGAGAAGAGTACGGTGTGTCCTGAAACAAGTAATAAACACAGCGTAGAGAGCATAGGGCACTTCCACTCATGGGCGTATAAATTGGGAAAACTAAAAATCAACAAGACACAGGCACCCTAAAGTTTACGGCTGCTCTGTTTCCAAGAACCTCCGCTTCGGTACACCTTCAATATCCCAGGAAAGAGAAAAATGGATAAAGAAATGGTGGTACTTGGCACAATGGAATATCACTCAGCCATGAAATCAATGTCATAAGGCTAGTTAGCAGCATGATGAGTGGATTTAGGTACGATGATTCTAAGTGAAATAAGTCACACAGAAAAAGACACTTATCCTAAGATATCGCTTATAGAGGGAATGTCAAAATCGCTACACTTGAACTGAATTACAAAACAGAACAGAGTCACACCTTTAGAAGACACACTATGGCTGCTTAACGGGAAAGGTGAGGTGGGGTGATGCATAAAACAAGGGTTTGAAATTAGCTCAGAGACCGCTCCATAAGCCAAATATGTAATAGACAAGGCCTACTCCCTGCTCAGTGAACTGGACTCAACACACCCTAGTCACCACACAAGAATATATCTGACTAGTAAGAATCTGAAAACCTATGTATCGATATCTCTCTGCAAGTGAATCAAGAGGGTGTAAAGCGGCATCAACACAGCAGGGAAAAGCAGCCAAGCATGATTCTAAACATAAATTACTTTAAAAAACCCACAAAACAAAGACAGTGAAAGAGAGAGAATTTCTTACAAAATCCGTTCAGGGTCTATGATGCAACCTGGATTGACCATATCTAGACCCACAGCTGGATGAGACATAAGGCTGGACACTCTTGGGGCTGAGAGGATTGGTGAGGTTGGGTGAGCAAACGCAGATAATTTAAAGTAACACTGCGGGGAACACACCCCATGGGTCTCAAATCTCCAGGTACAAGAGCATCTTCCTACATCAAAACATGCATGGGAAACCCAGAAGATGGTATGCCATGAGATCGGGAAAGGTTTCTAAAACGCACCTCATTTCTCCTCTCCTTGTGCTCGGGTTCGCCATTCCAGCCGCTTGACTAACCATCTCCCTACTTGGAGAATCAGCACCTTTAACCTCCTGATTGTACAGGTTGCAATTTGTCCTGAGGATGAATGGGAAGACGCAGAACCAACGAGATACGAGCCCTAGGTGTTGGGACAGGCATAGGTCACTCCATTTTCCCATCAGGAAGAAGAATGAACCACAGGCTCAGCCTGCCCCCCAGAACCAAAATTGGGCCTGAAGCAATCCTGCGCTTTTGCGGCCAGCTCCCAAAAAAGCGAGGAGACAAATGGAGCTCAGGGGCACTGCAATTCACAAACGTGCAGAGTTATAAATGAGAACTCTCGTCCACAAATATATTGAGGGAAGGCAACGAAGAGGATTTGAAAGCAAGGCAGATTTGCAGGAAACAGATTTCAGGAGGTAGATTCGACTCGCCTTTAAAGCACATGAAAAGCGGCAAAACGTTGACAATGATGCCCTTGGCCAAAAAGGGCGTATGCGTTTTTTCCTGAATATATTCAGGAAAAAACGCATACGCCCTTTTTGGCCAACCAAGCAAGCCGGAAGGGCAAATCAGCGCTACAAAGAAGTCTCGCTTGCCCTCGGTCAAAAGGGCCATGCTGAACAAAGTGTAAAAACCAGAAAAGCAGGACAGGCCATGGAGACATGGGAGCCTTGCTACGCTGATGGGCGGGATGTAAATTGCCAACAGGCACTCTGGAGAAGAGTACGGTGTGTCCTGAAACAAGTAATAAACACAGCGTAGAGAGCATAGGGCACTTCCACTCATGGGCGTATAAATTGGGAAAACTAAAAATCAACAAGACACAGGCACCCTAAAGTTTACGGCTGCTCTGTTTCCAAGAACCTCCGCTTCGGTACACCTTCAATATCCCAGGAAAGAGAAAAATGGATAAAGAAATGGTGGTACTTGGCACAATGGAATATCACTCAGCCATGAAATCAATGTCATAAGGCTAGTTAGCAGCATGATGAGTGGATTTAGGTACGATGATTCTAAGTGAAATAAGTCACACAGAAAAAGACACTTATCCTAAGATATCGCTTATAGAGGGAATCTCAAAATCGCTACACTTGAACTGAATTACAAAACAGAACAGAGTCACACCTTTAGAAGACACACTATGGCTGCTTAACGGGAAAGGTGAGGTGGGGTGATGCATAAAACAAGGGTTTGAAATTAGCTCAGACACTGCTCCATAAGCCAAATATGTAATAGACAAGGCCTACTCCCTGCTCAGTGAACTGGACTCAACACACCCTAGTCACCACACTAGTAAGAATCTGAAAACCTATGTATCGATATCTCTCTGCAAGTGAATCAAGAGGGTGTAAAACGGCATCAACACAGCAGGGAAAAGCAGCCAAGACCGATTCTAAACGTAAATTACTTTAAAAAACCCACAAAACAAAGACCGTGAAAGAGAGAGAAATTCTTACAAAATCCGTTCAGGGTCTATGATGCAACCTGGATTGACCATATCTAGACCCACAGCTGGATGAGACATAAGGCTGGAAACTTTTGGGGCTGAGAGGATAGGTGAGGTTGGGTGAGCAAACGCAGATACTTTAAAGTAACACTGCGGGGAACACACCCCATGGGTCTCAAATCTCCAGGTACAAGGGCATCTTCCTACATCAAAACATGCATGGGAAACCCAGAAGATGGTATGCCATGAGATCGGGAAAGGTTTCTAAAACGCACCTCATTTCTCCTCTCCTTGTGCTCGGGTTCGCCATTCCAGCCGCTTGACTAACCATCTCCCTACTTGGAGAATCAGCACCTTTAACCTCCTGATTGTACAGGTTGCAATTTGTCCTGAGGATGAATGGGAAGACGCAGAACCAACGAGAGACGAGCCCTAGGTGTTGGGACAGGCATAGGTCACTCCATTTTCCCATCAGGAAGAAGAATGAACCACAGGCTCAGCCTGCCCCCCAGAACCAAAATAGGGCCTGAAGCAATCCTGCGCTTTTGCGGCCAGCTCCCAAAAAAGCGAGGAGACAAATGGAGCTCAGGGGCACTGCAATTCACAAACGTGCAGAGTTATAAGTGAGAACTCTCGTCCACACATATATTGAGGGAAGGCAACAAAGAGGATTTGAAAGCAAGGCAGATTTGCAGGAAACAGATTTCAGGAGGTAGATTCGACTCGCCTTTAAAGCACATGAAAAGCAGCAAAACGTTGACAATGATGCCCTTGGCCAAAAAGGGCGTATGCGTTTTTTCCTGAATATATTCAGGAAAAAACGCATACGCCCTTTTTGGCCAACCAAGCAAGCCGGAAGGGCAAATCAGCGCTACAAAGAAGTCTCGCTTGCCCTCGGTCAAAAGGGCCATGCTGAACAAAGTGTAAAAACCAGAAAAGCAGGACAGGCCATGGAGACATGGGAGCCTTGCTACGCTGATGGGCGGGATGTAAATTGCCAACAGGCACTCTGGAGAAGAGTACGGTGTGTCCTGAAACAAGTAATAAACACAGCGTAGAGAGCATAGGGCACTTCCACTCATGGGCGTATAAATTGGGAAAACTAAAAATCAACAAGACACAGGCACCCTAAAGTTTACGGCTGCTCTGTTTCCAAGAACCTCCGCTTCGGTACACCTTCAATATCCCAGGAAAGAGAAAAATGGATAAAGAAATGGTGGTACTTGGCACAATGGAATATCACTCAGCCATGAAATCAATGTCATAAGGCTAGTTAGCAGCATGATGAGTGGATTTAGGTACGATGATTCTAAGTGAAATAAGTCACACAGAAAAAGACACTTATCCTAAGATATCGCTTATAGAGGGAATGTCAAAATCGCTACACTTGAACTGAATTACAAAACAGAACAGAGTCACACCTTTAGAAGACACACTATGGCTGCTTAACGGGAAAGGTGAGGTGGGGTGATGCATAAAACAAGGGTTTGAAATTAGCTCAGAGACCGCTCCATAAGCCAAATATGTAATAGACAAGGCCTACTCCCTGCTCAGTGAACTGGACTCAACACACCCTAGTCACCACACAAGAATATATCTGACTAGTAAGAATCTGAAAACCTATGTATCGATATCTCTCTGCAAGTGAATCAAGAGGGTGTAAAGCGGTATCAACACAGCAGGGAAAAGCAGCCAAGCATGATTCTAAACATAAATTACTTTAAAAAACCCACAAAACAAAGACAGTGAAAGAGAGAGAATTTCTTGCAAAATCCGTTCAGGGTCTATGATGCAACCTGGATTGACCATATCTAGACCCACAGCTGGATGAGACATAAGGCTGGACACTCTTGGGGCTGAGAGGATTGGTGAGGTTGGGTGAGCAAACGCAGATAATTTAAAGTAACACTGCGGGGAACACACCCCATGGGTCTCAAATCTCCAGGTACAAGGGCATCTTCCTACATCAAAACATGCATGGGAAACCCAGAAGATGGTATGCCATGAGATCGGGAAAGGTTTCTAAAACGCACCTCATTTCTCCTCTCCTTGTGCTCGGGTTCGCCATTCCAGCCCCTTGACTAACCATCTCCCTACTTGGAGAATCAGCACCTTTAACCTCCTGATTGTACAGGTTGCAATTTGTCCTGAGGATGAATGGGAAGACGCAGAACCAACGAGATACGAGCCCTAGGTGTTGGGACAGGCATAGGTCACTCCATTTTCCCATCAGGAAGAAGAATGAACCACAGGCTCAGCCTGCCCCCCAGAACCAAAATAGGGCCTGAAGCAATCCTGCGCTTTTGCGGCCAGCTCCCAAAAAAGCGAGGAGACAAATGGAGCTCAGGGGCACTGCAATTCACAAACGTGCAGAGTTATAAATGAGAACTCTCGTCCACAAATATATTGAGGGAAGGCAACGAAGAGGATTTGAAAGCAAGGCAGATTTGCAGGAAACAGATTTCAGGAGGTAGATTCGACTCGCCTTTAAAGCACATGAAAAGCGGCAAAACGTTGACAATGATGCCCTTGGCCAAAAAGGGCGTATGCGTTTTTTCCTGAATATATTCAGGAAAAAACGCATACGCCCTTTTTGGCCAACCAAGCAAGCCGGAAGGGCAAATCAGCGCTACAAAGAAGTCTCGCTTGCCCTCGGTCAAAAGGGCCATGCTGAACAAAGTGTAAAAACCAGAAAAGCAGGACAGGCCATGGAGACATGGGAGCCTTGCTACGCTGATGGGCGGGATGTAAATTGCCAACAGGCACTCTGGAGAAGAGTACGGTGTGTCCTGAAACAAGTAATAAACACAGCGTAGAGAGCATAGGGCACTTCCACTCATGGGCGTATAAATTGGGAAAACTAAAAATCAACAAGACACAGGCACCCTAAAGTTTATGGCTGCTCTGTTTCCAAGAACCTCCGCTTCGGTACACCTTCAATATCCCAGGAAAGAGAAAAATGGATAAAGAAATGGTGGTACTTGGCACAATGGAATATCACTCAGCCATGAAATCAATGTCATAAGGCTAGTTAGCAGCATGATGAGTGGATTTAGGTACGATGATTCTAAGTGAAATAAGTCACACAGAAAAAGACACTTATCCTAAGATATCGCTTATAGAGGGAATCTCAAAATCGCTACACTTGAACTGAATTACAAAACAGAACAGAGTCACACCTTTAGAAGACACACTATGGCTGCTTAACGGGAAAGGTGAGGTGGGGTGATGCATAAAACAAGGGTTTGAAATTAGCTCAGACACTGCTCCATAAGCCAAATATGTAATAGACAAGGCCTACTCCCTGCTCAGTGAACTGGACTCAACACACCCTAGTCACCACACTAGTAAGAATCTGAAAACCTATGTATCGATATCTCTCTGCAAGTGAATCAAGAGGGTGTAAAACGGCATCAACACAGCAGGGAAAAGCAGCCAAGACCTATTCTAAACGTAAATTACTTTAAAAAACCCACAAAACAAAGACCGTGAAAGAGAGAGAAATTCTTACAAAATCCGTTCAGGGTCTATGATGCAACCTGGATTGACCATATCTAGACCCACAGCTGGATGAGACATAAGGCTGGAAACTTTTGGGGCTGAGAGGATAGGTGAGGTTGGGTGAGCAAACGCAGATACTTTAAAGTAACACTGCGGGGAACACACCCCATGGGTCTCAAATCTCCAGGTACAAGGGCATCTTCCTACATCAAAACATGCATGGGAAACCCAGAAGATGGTATGCCATGAGATCGGGAAAGGTTTCTAAAACGCACCTCATTTCTCCTCTCCTTGTGCTCGGGTTCGCCATTCCAGCCGCTTGACTAACCATCTCCCTACTTGGAGAATCAGCACCTTTAACCTCCTGATTGTACAGGTTGCAATTTGTCCTGAGGATGAATGGGAAGACGCAGAACCAACGAGAGACGAGCCCTAGGTGTTGGGACAGGCATAGGTCACTCCATTTTCCCATCAGGAAGAAGAATGAACCACAGGCTCAGCCTGCCCCCCAGAACCAAAATAGGGCCTGAAGCAATCCTGCGCTTTTGCGGCCAGCTCCCAAAAAAGCGAGGAGACAAATGGAGCTCAGGGGCACTGCAATTCACAAACGTGCAGAGTTATAAGTGAGAACTCTCGTCCACACATATATTGAGGGAAGGCAACAAAGAGGATTTGAAAGCAAGGCAGATTTGCAGGAAACAGATTTCAGGAGGTAGATTCGACTCGCCTTTAAAGCACATGAAAAGCAGCAAAACGTTGACAATGATGCCCTTGGCCAAAAAGGGCGTATGCGTTTTTTCTTGAATATATTCAGGAAAAAACGCATACGCCCTTTTTGGCCAACCAAGCAAGCCGGAAGGGCAAATCAGCGCTACAAAGAAGTCTCGCTTGCCCTCGGTCAAAAGGGCCATGCTGAACAAAGTGTAAAAACCAGAAAAGCAGGACAGGCCATGGAGACATGGGAGCCTTGCTACGCTGATGGGCGGGATGTAAATTGCCAACAGGCACTCTGGAGAAGAGTACGGTGTGTCCTGAAACAAGTAATAAACACAGCGTAGAGAGCATAGGGCACTTCCACTCATGGGCGTATAAATTGGGAAAACTAAAAATCAACAAGACACAGGCACCCTAAAGTTTACGGCTGCTCTGTTTCCAAGAACCTCCGCTTCGGTACACCTTCAATATCCCAGGAAAGAGAAAAATGGATAAAGAAATGGTGGTACTTGGCACAATGGAATATCACTCAGCCATGAAATCAATGTCATAAGGCTAGTTAGCAGCATGATGAGTGGATTTAGGTACGATGATTCTAAGTGAAATAAGTCACACAGAAAAAGACACTTATCCTAAGATATCGCTTATAGAGGGAATGTCAAAATCGCTACACTTGAACTGAATTACAAAACAGAACAGAGTCACACCTTTAGAAGACACACTATGGCTGCTTAACGGGAAAGGTGAGGTGGGGTGATGCATAAAACAAGGGTTTGAAATTAGCTCAGAGACCGCTCCATAAGCCAAATATGTAATAGACAAGGACTACTCCCTGCTCAGTGAACTGGACTCAACACACCCTAGTCACCACACAAGAATATATCTGACTAGTAAGAATCTGAAAACCTATGTATCGATATCTCTCTGCAAGTGAATCAAGAGGGTGTAAAACGGCATCAACACAGCAGGGAAAAGCAGCCAAGACCGATTCTAAACGTAAATTACTTTAAAAAACCCACAAAACAAAGACCGTGAAAGAGAGAGAAATTCTTACAAAATCCGTTCAGGGTCTATGATGCAACCTGGATTGACCATATCTAGACCCACAGCTGGATGAGACATAAGGCTGGACACTCTTGGGGCTGAGAGGATAGGTGAGGTTGGGTGAGCAAACGCAGATACTTTAAAGTAACACTGCGGGGAACACACCCCATGGGTCTCAAATCTCCAGGTACAAGGGCATCTTCCTACATCAAAACATGCATGGGAAACCCAGAAGATGGTATGCCATGAGATCGGGAAAGGTTTCTAAAACGCACCTCATTTCTCCTCTCCTTGTGCTCGGGTTCGCCATTCCAGCCGCTTGACTAACCATCTCCCTACTTGGAGAATCAGCACCTTTAACCTCCTGATTGTACAGGTTGCAATTTGTCCTGAGGATGAATGGGAAGACGCAGAACCAACGAGAGACGAGCCCTAGGTGTTGGGACAGGCATAGGTCACTCCATTTTCCCATCAGGAAGAAGAATGAACCACAGGCTCAGCCTGCCCCCCAGAACCAAAATAGGGCCTGAAGCAATCCTGCGCTTTTGCGGCCAGCTCCCAAAAAAGCGAGGAGACAAATGGAGCTCAGGGGCACTGCAATTCACAAACGTGCAGAGTTATAAGTGAGAACTCTCGTCCACACATATATTGAGGGAAGGCAACAAAGAGGATTTGAAAGCAAGGCAGATTTGCAGGAAACAGATTTCAGGAGGTAGATTCGACTCGCCTTTAAAGCACATGAAAAGCAGCAAAACGTTGACAATGATGCCCTTGGCCAAAAAGGGCGTATGCGTTTTTTCCTGAATATATTCAGGAAAAAACGCATACGCCCTTTTTGGCCAACCAAGCAAGCCGGAAGGGCAAATCAGCGCTACAAAGAAGTCTCCCTTGCCCTCGGTCAAAAGGGCCATGCTGAACAAAGTGTAAAAACCAGAAAAGCAGGACAGGCCATGGAGACATGGGAGCCTTGCTACGCTGATGGGCGGGATGTAAATTGCCAACAGGCACTCTGGAGAAGAGTACGGTGTGTCCTGAAACAAGTAATAAACACAGCGTAGAGAGCATAGGGCACTTCCACTCATGGGCGTATAAATTGGGAAAACTAAAAATCAACAAGACACAGGCACCCTAAAGTTTACGGCTGCTCTGTTTCCAAGAACATCCGCTTCGGTACACCTTCAATATCCCAGGAAAGAGAAAAATGGATAAAGAAATGGTGGTACTTGGCACAATGGAATATCACTCAGCCATGAAATCAATGTCATAAGGCTAGTTAGCAGCATGATGAGTGGATTTAGGTACGATGATTCTAAGTGAAATAAGTCACACAGAAAAAGACACTTATCCTAAGATATCGCTTATAGAGGGAATGTCAAAATCGCTACACTTGAACTGAATTACAAAACAAAACAGAGTCACACCTTTAGAAGACACACTATGGCTGCTTAACGGGAAAGGTGTGGTGGGGTGATGCATAAAACAAGGGTTTGAAATTAGCTCAGAGACCGCTCCATAAGCCAAATATGTAATAGACAAGGCCTACTCCCTGCTCAGTGAACTGGACTCAACACACCCTAGTCACCACACAAGAATATATCTGACTAGTAAGAATCTGAAAACCTATGTATCGATATCTCTCTGCAAGTGAATCAAGAGGGTGTAAAGCGGCAGCAACACAGCAGGGAAAAGCAGCCAAGCATGATTCTAAACATAAATTACTTTAAAAAACCCACAAAACAAAGACAGTGAAAGAGAGAGAATTTCTTACAAAATCCGTTCAGGGTCTATGATGCAACCTGGATTGACCATATCTAGACCCACAGCTGGATGAGACATAAGGCTGGACACTCTTGGGGCTGAGAGGATTGGTGAGGTTGGGTGAGCAAACGCAGATAATTTAAAGTAACACTGCGGGGAACACACCCCATGGGTCTCAACTCTCCAGGTACAAGAGCATCTTCCTACATCAAAACATGCATGGGAAACCCAGAAGATGGTATGCCATGAGATCGGGAAAGGTTTCTAAAACGCACCTCATTTCTCCTCTCCTTGTGCTCGGGTTCGCCATTCCAGCCGCTTGACTAACCATCTCCCTACTTGGAGAATCAGCACCTTTAACCTCCTGATTGTACAGGTTGCAATTTGTCCTGAGGATGAATGGGAAGACGCAGAACCAACGAGATACGAGCCCTAGGTGTTGGGACAGGCATAGGTCACTCCATTTTCCCATCAGGAAGAAGAATGAACCACAGGCTCAGCCTGCCCCCCAGAACCAAAATAGGGCCTGAAGCAATCCTGCGCTTTTGCGGCCAGCTCCCAAAAAAGCGAGGAGACAAATGGAGCTCAGGGGCACTGCAATTCACAAACGTGCAGAGTTATAAATGAGAACTCTCGTCCACAAATATATTGAGGGAAGGCAACGAAGAGGATTTGAAAGCAAGGCAGATTTGCAGGAAACAGATTTCAGGAGGTAGATTCGACTCGCCTTTAAAGCACATGAAAAGCGGCAAAACGTTGACAATGATGCCCTTGGCCAAAAAGGGCGTATGCGTTTTTTCCTGAATATATTCAGGAAAAAACGCATACGCCCTTTTTGGCCAACCAAGCAAGCCGGAAGGGCAAATCAGCGCTACAAAGAAGTCTCGCTTGCCCTCGGTCAAAAGGGCCATGCTGAACAAAGTGTAAAAACCAGAAAAGCAGGACAGGCCATGGAGACATGGGAGCCTTGCTACGCTGATGGGCGGGATGTAAATTGCCAACAGGCACTCAGGAGAAGAGTACGGTGTGTCCTGAAACAAGTAATAAACACAGCGTAGAGAGCATAGGGCACTTCCACTCATGGGCGTATAAATTGGGAAAACTAAAAATCAACAAGACACAGGCACCCTAAAGTTTACGGCTGCTCTGTTTCCAAGAACCTCCGCTTCGGTACACCTTCAATATCCCAGGAAAGAGAAAAATGGATAAAGAAATGGTGGTACTTGGCACAATGGAATATCACTCAGCCATGAAATCAATGTCATAAGGCTAGTTAGCAGCATGATGAGTGGATTTAGGTACGATGATTCTAAGTGAAATAAGTCACACAGAAAAAGACACTTATCCTAAGATATCGCTTATAGAGGGAATCTCAAAATCGCTACACTTGAACTGAATTACAAAACAGAACAGAGTCACACCTTTAGAAGACACACTATGGCTGCTTAACGGGCAAGGTGAGGTGGGGTGATGCATAAAACAAGGGTTTGAAATTAGCTCAGACACTGCTCCATAAGCCAAATATGTAATAGACAAGGCCTACTCCCTGCTCAGTGAACTGGACTCAACACACCCTAGTCACCACACTAGTAAGAATCTGAAAACCTATGTATCGATATCTCTCTGCAAGTGAATCAAGAGGGTGTAAAACGGCATCAACACAGCAGGGAAAAGCAGCCAAGACCGATTCTAAACGTAAATTACTTTAAAAAACCCACAAAACAAAGACCGTGAAAGAGAGAGAAATTCTTACAAAATCCGTTCAGGGTCTATGATGCAACCTGGATTGACCATATCTAGACCCACAGCTGGATGAGACATAAGGCTGGACACTCTTGGGGCTGAGAGGATAGGTGAGGTTGGGTGAGCAAACGCAGATACTTTAAAGTAACACTGCGGGGAACACACCCCATGGGTCTCAAATCTCCAGGTACAAGGGCATCTTCCTACATCAAAACATGCATGGGAAACCCAGAAGATGGTATGCCATGAGATCGGGAAAGGTTTCTAAAACGCACCTCATTTCTCCTCTCCTTGTGCTCGGGTTCGCCATTCCAGCCGCTTGACTAACCATCTCCCTACTTGGAGAATCAGCACCTTTAACCTCCTGATTGTACAGGTTGCAATTTGTCCTGAGGATGAATGGGAAGACGCAGAACCAACGAGAGACGAGCCCTAGGTGTTGGGACAGGCATAGGTCACTCCATTTTCCCATCAGGAAGAAGAATGAACCACAGGATCAGCCTGCCCCCCAGAACCAAAATAGGGCCTGAAGCAATCCTGCGCTTTTGCGGCCAGCTCCCAAAAAAGCGAGGAGACAAATGGAGCTCAGGGGCACTGCAATTCACAAACGTGCAGAGTTATAAGTGAGAACTCTCGTCCACACATATATTGAGGGAAGGCAACAAAGAGGATTTGAAAGCAAGGCAGATTTGCAGGAAACAGATTTCAGGAGGTAGATTCGACTCGCCTTTAAAGCACATGAAAAGCAGCAAAACGTTGACAATGATGCCCTTGGCCAAAAAGGGCGTATGCGTTTTTTCCTGAATATATTCAGGAAAAAACGCATACGCCCTTTTTGGCCAACCAAGCAAGCCGGAAGGGCAAATCAGCGCTACAAAGAAGTCTCGCTTGCCCTCGGTCAAAAGGGCCATGCTGAACAAAGTGTAAAAACCAGAAAAGCAGGACAGGCCATGGAGACATGGGAGCCTTGCTACGCTGATGGGCGGGATGTAAATTGCCAACAGGCACTCTGGAGAAGAGTACGGTGTGTCCTGAAACAAGTAATAAACACAGCATAGGGAGCATAGGGCACTTCCACTCATGGGCGTATAAATTGGGAAAACTAAAAATCAACAAGACACAGGCACCCTAAAGTTTACGGCTGCTCTGTTTCCAAGAACCTCCGCTTCGGTACACCTTCAATATCCCAGGAAAGAGAAAAATGGATAAAGAAATGGTGGTACTTGGCACAATGGAATATCACTCAGCCATGAAATCAATGTCATAAGGCTAGTTAGCAGCATGATGAGTGGATTTAGGTACGATGATTCTAAGTGAAATAAGTCACACAGAAAAAGACACTTATCCTAAGATATCGCTTATAGAGGGAATGTCAAAATCGCTACACTTGAACTGAATTACAAAACAGAACAGAGTCACACCTTTAGAAGACACACTATGGCTGCTTAACGGGAAAGGTGAGGTGGGGTGATGCATAAAACAAGGGTTTGAAATTAGCTCAGAGACCGCTCCATAAGCCAAATATGTAATAGACAAGGCCTACTCCCTGCTCAGTGAACTGGACTCAACACACCCTAGTCACCACACAAGAATATATCTGACTAGTAAGAATCTGAAAACCTATGTATCGATATCTCTCTGCAAGTGAATCAAGAGGGTGTAAAGCGGCATCAACACAGCAGGGAAAAGCAGCCAAGCATGATTCTAAACATAAATTACTTTAAAAAACCCACAAAACAAAGACAGTGAAAGAGAGAGAATTTCTTACAAAATCCGTTCAGGGTCTATGATGCAACCTGGATTGACCATATCTAGACCCACAGCTGGATGAGACATAAGGCTGGACACTCTTGGGGCTGAGAGGATTGGTGAGGTTGGGTGAGCAAACGCAGATAATTTAAAGTAACACTGCGGGGAACACACCCCATGGGTCTCAACTCTCCAGGTACAAGAGCATCTTCCTACATCAAAACATGCATGGGAAACCCAGAAGATGGTATGCCATGAGATCGGGAAAGGTTTCTAAAACGCACCTCATTTCTCCTCTCCTTGTGCTCGGGTTCGCCATTCCAGCCGCTTGACTAACCATCTCCCTACTTGGAGAATCAGCACCTTTAACCTCCTGATTGTACAGGTTGCAATTTGTCCTGAGGATGAATGGGAAGACGCAGAACCAACGAGATACGAGCCCTAGGTGTTGGGACAGGCATAGGTCACTCCATTTTCCCATCAGGAAGAAGAATGAACCACAGGCTCAGCCTGCCCCCCAGAACCAAAATAGGGCCTGAAGCAATCCTGCGCTTTTGCGGCCAGCTCCCAAAAAAGCGAGGAGACAAATGGAGCTCAGGGGCACTGCAATTCACAAACGTGCAGAGTTATAAATGAGAACTCTCGTCCACAAATATATTGAGGGAAGGCAACGAAGAGGATTTGAAAGCAAGGCAGATTTGCAGGAAACAGATTTCAGGAGGTAGATTCGACTCGCCTTTAAAGCACATGAAAAGCGGCAAAACGTTGACAATGATGCCCTTGGCCAAAAAGGGCGTATGCGTTTTTTCCTGAATATATTCAGGAAAAAACGCATACGCCCTTTTTGGCCAACCAAGCAAGCCGGAAGGGCAAATCAGCGCTACAAAGAAGTCTCGCTTGCCCTCGGTCAAAAGGGCCATGCTGAACAAAGTGTAAAAACCAGAAAAGCAGGACAGGCCATGGAGACATGGGAGCCTTGCTACGCTGATGGGCGGGATGTAAATTGCCAACAGGCACTCTGGAGAAGAGTACGGTGTGTCCTGAAACAAGTAATACACAGCGTAGAGAGCATAGGGCACTTCCACTCATGGGCGTATAAATTGGGAAAACTAAAAATCAACAAGACACAGGCACCCTAAAGTTTACGGCTGCTCTGTTTCCAAGAACCTCCGCTTCAGTACACCTTCAATATCCCAGGAAAGAGAAAAATGGATAAAGAAATGGTGGTACTTGGCACAATGGAATATCACTCAGCCATGAAATCAATGTCATAAGGCTAGTTAGCAGCATGATGAGTGGATTTAGGTACGATGATTCTAAGTGAAATAAGTCACACAGAAAAAGACACTTATCCTAAGATATCGCTTATAGAGGGAATGTCAAAATCGCTACACTTGAACTGAATTACAAAACAGAACAGAGTCACACCTTTAGAAGACACACTATGGCTGCTTAACGGGAAAGGTGAGGTGGGGTGATGCATAAAACAAGGGTTTGAAATTAGCTCAGAGACCGCTCCATAAGCCAAATATGTAATAGACAAGGCCTACTCCCTGCTCAGTGAACTGGACTCAACACACCCTAGTCACCACACAAGAATATACCTGACTAGTAAGAATCTGAAAACCTATGTATCGATATCTCTCTGCAAGTGAATCAAGAGGGTGTAAAGCGGCATCAACACAGCAGGGAAAAGCAGCCAAGCATGATTCTAAACATAAATTACTTTAAAAAACCCACAAAACAAAGACAGTGAAAGAGAGAGAAATTCTTACAAAATCCGTTCAGGGTCATTGATGCAACCTGGATTGACCATATCTAGACCCACAGCTGGATGAGACATAAGGCTGGACACTCTTGGGGCTGAGAGGATTGGTGAGGTTGGGTGAGCAAACGCAGATAATTTAAAGTAACACTGCGGGGAACACACCCCATGGGTCTCAAATCTCCAGGTACAAGGGCATCTTCCTACATCAAAACATGCATGGGAAACCCAGAAGATGGTATGCCATGAGATCGGGAAAGGTTTCTAAAACGCACCTCATTTCTCCTCTCCTTGTGCTCGGGTTCGCCATTCCAGCCCCTTGACTAACCATCTCCCTACTTGGAGAATCAGCACCTTTAACCTCCTGATTGTACAGGTTGCAATTTGTCCTGAGGATGAATGGGAAGACGCAGAACCAACGAGATACGAGCCCTAGGTGTTGGGACAGGCATAGGTCACTCCATTTTCCCATCAGGAAGAAGAATGAACCACAGGCTCAGCCTGCCCCCCAGAACCAAAATAGGGCCTGAAGCAATCCTGCGCTTTTGCGGCCAGCTCCCAAAAAAGCGAGGAGACAAATGGAGCTCAGGGGCACTGCAATTCACAAACGTGCAGAGTTATAAATGAGAACTCTCGTCCACAAATATATTGAGGGAAGGCAACGAAGAGGATTTGAAAGCAAGGCAGATTTGCAGGAAACAGATTTCAGGAGGTAGATTCGACTCGCCTTTAAAGCACATGAAAAGCGGCAAAACGTTGACAATGATGCCCTTGGCCAGAAAGGGCGTATGCGTTTTTTCCTGAATATATTCAGGAAAAAACGCATACGCCCTTTTTGGCCAACCAAGCAAGCCGGAAGGGCAAATCAGCGCTACAAAGAAGTCTCGCTTGCCCTCGGTCAAAAGGGCCATGCTGAACAAAGTGTAAAAACCAGAAAAGCAGGACAGGCCATGGAGACATGGGAGCCTTGCTACGCTGATGGGCGGGATGTAAATTGCCAACAGGCACTCTGGAGAAGAGTACGGTGTGTCCTGAAACAAGTAATAAACACAGCGTAGAGAGCATAGGGCACTTCCACTCATGGGCGTATAAATTGGGAAAACTAAAAATCAACAAGACACAGGCACCCTAAAGTTTACGGCTGCTCTGTTTCCAAGAACCTCCGCTTCGGTACACCTTCAATATCCCAGGAAAGAGAAAAATGGATAAAGAAATGGTGGTACTTGGCACAATGGAATATCACTCAGCCATGAAATCAATGTCATAAGGCTAGTTAGCAGCATGATGAGTGGATTTAGGTACGATGATTCTAAGTGAAATAAGTCACACAGAAAAAGACACTTATCCTAAGATATCGCTTATAGAGGGAATGTCAAAATCGCTACACTTGAACTGAATTACAAAACAGAACAGAGTCACACCTTTAGAAGACACACTATGGCTGCTTAACGGGAAAGGTGAGGTGGGGTGATGCATAAAACAAGGGTTTGAAATTAGCTCAGACACTGCTCCATAAGCCAAATATGTAATAGACAAGGCCTACTCCCTGCTCAGTGAACTGGACTCAACACACCCTAGTCACCACACTAGTAAGAATCTGAAAACCTATGTATCGATATCTCTCTGCAAGTGAATCAAGAGGGTGTAAAACGGCATCAACACAGCAGGGAAAAGCAGCCAAGACCGATTCTAAACGTAAATTACTTTAAAAAACCCACAAAACAAAGACCGTGAAAGAGAGAGAAATTCTTACAAAATCCGTTCAGGGTCTATGATGCAACCTGGATTGACCATATCTAGACCCACAGCTGGATGAGACATAAGGCTGGACACTCTTGGGGCTGAGAGGATTGGTGAGGTTGGGTGAGCAAACGCAGATACTTTAAAGTAACACTGCGGGGAACACACCCCATGGGTCTCAAATCTCCAGGTACAAGGGCATCTTCCTACATCAAAACATGCATGGGAAACCCAGAAGATGGTATGCCATGAGATCGGGAAAGGTTTCTAAAACGCACCTCATTTCTCCTCTCCTTGTGCTCGGGTTCGCCATTCCAGCCGCTTGACTAACCATCTCCCTACTTGGAGAATCAGCACCTTTAACCTCCTGATTGTACAGGTTGCAATTTGTCCTGAGGATGAATGGGAAGACGCAGAACCAACGAGAGACGAGCCCTAGGTGTTGGGACAGGCACAGGTCACTCCATTTTCCAATCAGGAAGAAGAATGAACCACAGGCTCAGCCTGCCCCCCAGAACCAAAATAGGGCCTGAAGCAATCCTGCGCTTTTGCGGCCAGCTCCCAAAAAAGCGAGGAGACAAATGGAGCTCAGGGGCACTGCAATTCACAAACGTGCAGAGTTATAAATGAGAACTCTCGTCCACAAATATATTGAGGGAAGGCAATGAAGAGGATTTGAAAGCAAGGCAGATTTGCAGGAAACAGATTTCAGGAGGTAGATTCGACTCGCCTTTAAAGCACATGAAAAGCGGCAAAACGTTGACAATGATGCCCTTGGCCAAAAAGGGCGTATGCGTTTTTTCCTGAATATATTCAGGAAAAAACGCATACGCCCTTTTTGGCCAATCAAGCAAGCCGGAAGGGCAAATCAGCGCTACAAAGAAGTCTCGCTTGCCCTCGGTCAAAAGGGCCATGCTGAACAAAGTGTAAAAACCAGAAAAGCAGGACAGGCCATGGAGACATGGGAGCCTTGCTACGCTGATGGGCGGGATGTAAATTGCCAACAGGCACTCTGGTGAAGAGTACGGTGTGTCCTGAAACAAGTAATAAACACAGCGTAGAGAGCATAGGGCACTTCCACTCATGGGCGTATAAATTGGGAAAACTAAAAATCAACAAGACACAGGCACCCTAAAGTTTACGGCTGCTCTGTTTCCAAGAACCTCCACTTCGGTACACCTTCAGTATCCCAGGAAAGAGAAAAATGGATAAAGAAATGGTGGTACTTGGCACAATGGAATATCACTCAGCCATGAAATCAATGTCATAAGGCTAGTTAGCAGCATGATGAGTGGATTTAGGTACGATGATTCTAAGTGAAATAAGTCACACAGAAAAAGACACTTATCCTAAGATATCGCTTATAGAGGGAATGTCAAAATCGCTACACTTGAACAGAATTACAAAACAAAACAGAGTCACACCTTTAGAAGACACACTATGGCTGCTTAACGGGAAAGGTGAGGTGGGGTGATGCATAAAACAAGGGTTTGAAATTAGCTCAGACACTGCTCCATAAGCCAAATATGTAATAGACAAGGCCTACTCCCTGCTCAGTGAACTGGACTCAACACACCCTAGTCACCACACAAGAATATATCTGACTAGTAAGAATCTGAAAACCTATGTATCGATATCTCTCTGCAAGTGAATCAAGAGGGTGTAAAGCGGTATCAACACAGCAGGGAAAAGCAGCCAAGCCCGATTCTAAACATAAATTACTTTAAAAAACCCACAAAACAAAGACAGTGAAAGAGAGAGAAATTCTTACAAAATCCGTTCAGGGTCTCTGATGCAACCTGGATTGACCATATCTACACCCACAGCTGGATGAGACATAAGGCTGGACACTCTTGGGGCTGAGAGGATTGGTGAGGTTGGGTGAGCAAACCCAGATACTTTAAAGTAACACTGCTGGGAACACACCCCATGGGTCTCAAATCTCCAGGTACAAGGGCATCTTCCTACATCAAAACATGCATGGGAAACCCAGAAGATGGTATGCCATGAGATCGGGAAAGGTTTCTAAAACGCACCTCATTTCTCCTCTCCTTGTGCTCGGGTTCGCCATTCCAGCCGCTTGACTAACCATCTCCCTACTTGGAGAATCAGCACCTTTAACCTCCTGATTGTACAGGTTGCAATTTGTCCTGAGGATGAACGGGAAGACGCGGAACCAACGAGAGAGGAGCCCTAGGTGTTGGGACAGGCATAGGTCACTCCATTTTCCCATCAGGAAGAAGAATGAACCACAGGCTCAGCCTGCCCCCCAGAACCAAAATAGGGCCTGAAGCAATCCTGCGCTTTTGCGGCCAGCTCCCAAAAAAGCGAGGAGACAAATGGAGCTCAGGGGCACTGCAATTCACAAACGTGCAGAGTTATAAATGAGAACTCTCGTCCACAAATATATTGAGGGAAGGCAACGAAGAGGATTTGAAAGCAAGGCAGATTTGCAGGAAACAGATTTCAGGAGGTAGATTCGACTCGCCTTTAAAGCACATGAAAAGCAGCAAAACGTTGACAATGATGCCCTTGGCCAAAAAGGGCGTATGCGTTTTTTCCTGAATATATTCAGGAAAAAACGCATACGCCCTTTTTGGCCAACCAAGCAAGCCGGAAGGGCAAATCAGCGCTACAAAGAAGTCTCGCTTGCCCTCGGTCAAAAGGGCCATGCTGAACAAAGTGTAAAAACCAGAAAAGCAGGACAGGCCATGGAGACATGGGAGCCTTGCTACGCTGATGGGCGGGATGTAAATTGCCAACAGGCACTCTGGAGAAGAGTACGGTGTGTCCTGAAACAAGTAATAAACACAGCGTAGTGAGCATAGGGCACTTCCACTCATGGGCGTATAAATTGGGAAAACTAAAAATCAACAAGACACAGGCACCCTAAAGTTTACGGCTGCTCTGTTTCCAAGAACCTCCGCTTCGGAACACCTTCAATATCCCAGGAAAGAGAAAAATGGATAAAGAAATGGTGGTACTTGGCACAATGGAATATCACTCAACCATGAAATCAATGTCATAAGGCTAGTTAGCAGAATGATGAGTGGATTTAGGTACGATGATTCTAAGTGAAATAAGTGACACAGAAAAAGGCACTTATCCTAAGATATCGCTTATAGAGGGAATGTCAAAATCGCTACACTTGAACTGAATTACAAAACAGAACAGAGGCACACCTTTAGAAGACACACTATGGCTGCTTAACGGGAAAGGTGAGGTGGGGTGATGCATAAAACAAGGGTTTGAAATTATCTCAGACACCGCTCCATAAGCCAAATATGTAATAGACAAGGCCTACTCCCTGCTCAGTGAACTGGACTCAACACCCCCTAGTCACTGCACAAGAACATATCTGACTAGTATGAATCTGAAAACCTATGTATCGATATCTCTCTGCAAGTGAATCAAGAGGGTGAAAAGCGGCATAAACACAGCAGGGAAAAGCAGCCAAACCCCATTCTAAACATACATTACTTTAAAAAACCCACAAAGCAAAGACAGTGAAAGAGAGAGAAATTCTTACAAAATCCGTTCAGGGTCTCTGATGCAACCTGGATTGACCATATCTAGACCCACAGCTGGATGAGCCATAAGGCTGGACACTCTTGGGGCTGAGAGGATTGGTGAGGTTGGGTGAGCAAACGCAGATACTTTAAAGTAACACTGCGGGGAACACACCCCATGGGTCTCAAATCTCCAGGTACAAGGGCATCTTCCTACATCAAAACATGCATGGGAAACCCAGAAGATGGTATGCCATGAGATCGGGAAAGGTTTCTAAAACGCACCTCATTTCTCCCCTCCTTGTGCTCGGGTTCGCCATTCCAGCCGCTTGACTAACCATCTCCCTACTTGGAGAATCAGCACCTTTAACCTCCTGATTGTACAGGTTGCAATCTGTCCTGAGGATGAACGGGAAGACGCAGAACCAACGAGAGACGAGCCCTAGGTGTTGGGACAGGCATAGGTCACTCCATTTTCCCATCAGGAAGAAGAATGAACCACAGGCTCAGCCTGCCCTCCAGAACCAAAATAGGGCCTGAAGCAATCCTGCGCTTTTGCGGCCAGCTCCCAAAAAAGCGAGGAGACAAATGGAGCTCAGAGGCACTGCAATTCACAAACGTGCAGAGTTATAAATGAGAACTCTCGTCCACAAATATATTGAGGGAAGGCAACGAAGAGGATTTGAAAGCAAAGCAGATTTGCAGGAAACAGATTTCAGGAGGTAGATTCGACTCGCCTTTAAAGCACATGAAAAGCGGCAAAACTTTGACAATGATGCCCTTGGCCAAAAAGGGCGTATGCGTTTTATCCTGAATATATTCAGGATAAAACGCATACGCCCTTTTTGGCCAACCAAGCAAGCCGGAAGGGCAAATCAGCGCTACAAAGAAGTCTCGCTTGCCCTCGGTCAAAAGGGCCATGCTGAACAAAGTGTAAAAACCAGAAAAGCAGGACAGGCCATGGAGACATGGGAGCCTAGCTACGCTGATGGGCGGGATGTAAATTGCCAACAGGCACTCTGGAGAAGAGTACGGTGTGTCCTGAAACAAGTAATAAACACAGCGTAGAGAGCATAGGGCACTTCCACTCATGGGCGTATAAATTGGGAAAACTAAAAATCAACAAGACACAGGCACCCTAAAATTTACGGCTGCTCTGTTTCCAAGAACCTCCGCTTCGGTACACCTTCAATATCCCAGGAAAGAGAAAAATGGATAAAGAAATGGTGGTACTTGGCACAATGGAATATCACTCAGCCATGAAATCAATGTCATAAGGCTAGTTAGCAGCATGATGTGTGGATTTAGGTACGATGATTCTAATTGAAATAAGTCACACAGAAAAAGACACGTATCCTAAGATATCACTTATAGAGGGAATGTCAAAATCGCTACACTTGAACTGAATTACAAAACAGAACAGAGTCACACCTTTAGAAGACACACTATGGCTGCTTAACGGGAAAGGTGAGGTGGGGTGATGCATAAAACAAGGGTTTGAAATTAGCTCAGAGACCGCTCCATAAGTCAAATATGTAATAGACAAGGCCTACTCCCTGCTCAGTGAACTGGACTCAACACACCCTAGTCACCACACAAGAATATATCTGACTAGTAAGAATCTGAAAACCTATGTATCGATATCTCTCTGCAAGTGAATCAAGAGGGTGTAAAGCGGCATCAACACAGCAGGGAAAAGCAGCCAAGACCGATTCTAAACGTAAATTACTTTAAAAAACCCACAAAACAAAGACCGTGAAAGAGAGAGAAATTCTTACAAAATCCGTTCAGGGTCTATGATGCAACCTGGATTGACCATATCTAGACCCACAGCTGGATGAGACATAAGGCTGGACACTCTTGGGGCTGAGAGGATTGGTGAGGTTGGGTGAGCAAACGCAGATACTTTAAAGTAACACTGCGGGGAACACACCCCTTGGGTCTCAAATCTCCAGGTACAAGGGCATCTTCCTACATCAAAACATGCATGGGAAACCCAGAAGATGGTATGCCATGAGATCGGGAAAGGTTTCTAAAACGCACCTCATTTCTCCTCTCCTTGTGCTCGGGTTCGCCATTCCAGCCGCTTGACTAACCATCTCCCTACTTGGAGAATCAGCACCTTTAACCTCCTGATTGTACAGGTTGCAATTTGTCCTGAGGATGAATGGGAAGACGCAGAACCAACGAGAGACGAGCCCTAGGTGTTGGGACAGGCACAGGTCACTCCATTTTCCCATCAGGAAGAAGAATGAACCACAGGCTCAGCCTGCCCCCCAGAACCAAAATAGGGCCTGAAGCAATCCTGCGCTTTTGCGGCCAGCTCCCAAAAAAGCGAGGAGACAAATGGAGCTCAGGGGCACTGCAATTCACAAATGTGCAGAGTTATAAATGAGAACTCTCGTCCACAAATATATTGAGGGAAGGCAACAAAGAGGATTTGAAAGCAAGGCAGATTTGCAGGAAACAGATTTCAGGAGGTAGATTCGACTCGCCTTTAAAGCACATGAAAAGCGGCAAAACGTTGACAATGATGCCCTTGGCCAAAAAGGGCGTATGCGTTTTTTCCTGAATATATTCAGGAAAAAACGCATACGCCCTTTTTGGCCAACCAAGCAAGCCGGAAGGGCAAATCAGCGCTACAAAGAAGTCTCGCTTGCCCTCGGTCAAAAGGGCCATGCTGAAAAAAGTGTAAAAACCAGAAAAGCAGGACAGGCCATGGAGACATGGGAGCCTTGCTACGCTGATGGGCGGGATGTAAATTGCCAACAGGCACTCTGGAGAAGAGTACGGTGTGTCCTGAAACAAGTAATAAACACAGCGTAGAGAGCATAGGGCACTTCCACTCATGGGCGTATAAATTGGGAAAACTAAAAATCAACAAGACACAGGCACCCTAAAGTTTATGGCTGCTCTGTTTCCAAGAACCTCCGCTTCGGTACACCTTCAATATCCCAGGAAAGAGAAAAATGGATAAAGAAATGGTGGTACTTGGCACAATGGAATATCACTCAGCCATGAAATCAATGTCATAAGGCTAGTTAGCAGCATGATGAGTGGATTTAGGTACGATGATTCTAAGTGAAATAAGTCACACAGAAAAAGACACTTATCCTAAGATATCGCTTATAGAGGGAATGTCAAAATCGCTACACTTGAACTGAATTACAAAACAGAACAGAGGCACACCTTTAGAAGACACACTATGGCTGCTTAACGGGAAAGGTGAGGTGGGGTGATGCATAAAACAAGGGTTTGAAATTATCTCAGACACCGCTCCATAAGCCAAATATGTAATAGACAAGGCCTACTCCCTGCTCAGTGAACTGGACTCAACACCCCCTAGTCACCACACTAGTAAGAATCTGAAAACCTATGTATCGATATCTCTCTGCAAGTGAATCAAGAGGGTGTAAAACGGCATCAACACAGCAGGGAAAAGCAGCCAAGACCGATTCTAAACGTAAATTACTTTAAAAAACCCACAAAACAAAGACCGTGAAAGAGAGAGAAATTCTTACAAAATCCGTTCAGGGTCTATGATGCAACCTGGATTGACCATATCTAGACCCACAGCTGGATGAGACATAAGGCTGGACACTCTTGGGGCTGAGAGGATTGGTGAGGTTGGGTGAGCAAACGCAGATACTTTAAAGTAACACTGCGGGGAACACACCCCATGGGTCTCAAATCTCCAGGTACAAGGGCATCTTCCTACATCAAAACATGCATGGGAAACCCAGAAGATGGTATGCCATGAGATCGGGAAAGGTTTCTAAAACGCACCTCATTTCTCCTCTCCTTGTGCTCGGGTTCGCCATTCCAGCCGCTTGACTAACCACCTCCCTACTTGGAGAATCAGCACCTTTAACCTCCTGATTGTACAGGTTGCAATTTGTCCTGAGGATGAACGGGAAGACGCGGAACCAACGAGAGAGGAGCCCTAGGTGTTGGGACAGGCATAGGTCACTCCATTTTCCCATCAGGAAGAAGAATGAACCACAGGCTCAGCCTGCCCCCCAGAACCAAAATAGGGCCTGAAGCAATCCTGCGCTTTTGCGGCCAGCTCCCAAAAAAGCGAGGAGACAAATGGAGCTCAGGGGCACTGCAATTCACAAACGTGCAGAGTTATAAATGAGAACTCTCGTCCACAAATATATTGAGGGAAGGCAACGAAGAGGATTTGAAAGCAAGGCAGATTTGCAGGAAACAGATTTCAGGAGGTAGATTCGACTCGCCTTTAAAGCACATGAAAAGCGGCAAAACGTTGACAATGATGCCCTTGGCCAAAAAGGGCGTATGCGTTTTTTCCTGAATATATTCAGGAAAAAACGCATACGCCCTTTTTGGCCAACCAAGCAAGCCGGAAGGGCAAATCAGCGCTACAAAGAAGTCTCGCTTGCCCTCGGTCAAAAGGGCCATGCTGAACAAAGTGTAAAAACCAGAAAAGCAGGACAGGCCATGGAGACATGGGAGCCTTGCTACGCTGATGGGCGGGATGTAAATTGCCAACAGGCACTCTGGAGAAGAGTACGGTGTGTCCTGAAACAAGTAATAAACACAGCGTAGTGAGCATAGGGCACTTCCACTCAAGGGCGTATAAATTGGGAAAACTAAAAATCAACAAGACACAGGCACCCTAAAGTTTACGGCTGCTCTGTTTCCAAGAACCTCCGCTTCGGAACACCTTCAATATCCCAGGAAAGAGAAAAATGGATAAAGAAATGGTGGTACTTGGCACAATGGAATATCACTCAACCATGAAATCAATGTCATAAGGCTAGTTAGCAGAATGATGAGTGGATTTAGGTACGATGATTCTAAGTGAAATAAGTGACACAGAAAAAGGCACTTATCCTAAGATATCGCTTATAGAGGGAATGTCAAAATCGCTACACTTGAACTGAATTACAAAACAGAACAGAGGCACACCTTTAGAAGACACACTATGGCTGCTTAACGGGAAAGGTGAGGTGGGGTGATGCATAAAACAAGGGTTTGAAATTATCTCAGACACCGCTCCATAAGCCAAATATGTAATAGACAAGGCCTACTCCCTGCTCAGTGAACTGGACTCAACACCCCCTAGTCACTGCACAAGAACATATCTAACTAGTATGAATCTGAAAACCTATGTATCGATATCTCTCTGCAAGTGAATCAAGAGGGTGAAAAGCGGCATAAACACAGCAGGGAAAAGCAGCCAAACCCCATTCTAAACATACATTACTTTAAAAAACCCACAAAGCAAAGACAGTGAAAGAGAGAGAAATTCTTACAAAATCCGTTCAGGGTCTCTGATGCAACCTGGATTGACCATATCTAGACCCACAGCTGGATGAGCCATAAGGCTGGACACTCTTGGGGCTGAGAGGATTGGTGAGGTTGGGTGAGCAAACGCAGATACTTTAAAGTAACACTGCGGGGAACACACCCCATGGGTCTCAAATCTCCAGGTACAAGGGCATCTTCCTACATCAAAACATGCATGGGAAACCCAGAAGATGGTATGCCATGAGATCGGGAAAGGTTTCTAAAACGCACCTCATTTCTCCTCTCCTTGTGCTCGGGTTCGCCATTCCAGCCGCTTGACTAACCATCTCCCTACTTGGAGAATCAGCACCTTTAACCTCCTGATTGTACAGGTTGCAATTTGTCCTGAGGATGAATGGGAAGACGCAGAACCAACGAGAGACGAGCCCTAGGTGTTGGGACAGGCACAGGTCACTCCATTTTCCAATCAGGAAGAAGAATGAACCACAGGCTCAGCCTGCCCCCCAGAACCAAAATAGGGCCTGAAGCAATCCTGCGCTTTTGCGGCCAGCTCCCAAAAAAGCGAGGAGACAAATGGAGCTCAGGGGCACTGCAATTCACAAACGTGCAGAGTTATAAATGAGAACTCTCGTCCACAAATATATTGAGGGAAGGCAATGAAGAGGATTTGAAAGCAAGGCAGATTTGCAGGAAACAGATTTCAGGAGGTAGATTCGACTCGCCTTTAAAGCACATGAAAAGCGGCAAAACGTTGACAATGATGCCCTTGGCCAAAAAGGGCGTATGCGTTTTTTCCTGAATATATTCAGGAAAAAACGCATACGCCCTTTTTGGCCAACCAAGCAAGCCGGAAGGGCAAATCAGCGCTACAAAGAAGTCTCGCTTGCCCTCGGTCAAAAGGGCCATGCTGAACAAAGTGTAAAAACCAGAAAAGCAGGACAGGCCATGGAGACATGGGAGCCTTGCTACGCTGATGGGCGGGATGTAAATTGCCAACAGGCACTCTGGTGAAGAGTACGGTGTGTCCTGAAACAAGTAATAAACACAGCGTAGAGAGCATAGGGCACTTCCACTCATGGGCGTATAAATTGGGAAAACTAAAAATCAACAAGACACAGGCACCCTAAAGTTTACGGCTGCTCTGTTTCCAAGAACCTCCACTTCGGTACACCTTCAGTATCCCAGGAAAGAGAAAAATGGATAAAGAAATGGTGGTACTTGGCACAATGGAATATCACTCAGCCATGAAATCAATGTCATAAGGCTAGTTAGCAGCATGATGAGTGGATTTAGGTACGATGATTCTAAGTGAAATAAGTCACACAGAAAAAGACACTTATCCTAAGATATCGCTTATAGAGGGAATGTCAAAATCGCTACACTTGAACAGAATTACAAAACAAAACAGAGTCACACCTTTAGAAGACACACTATGGCTGCTTAACGGGAAAGGTGAGGTGGGGTGATGCATAAAACAAGGGTTTGAAATTAGCTCAGACACTGCTCCATAAGCCAAATATGTAATAGACAAGGCCTACTCCCTGCTCAGTGAACTGGACTCAACACACCCTAGTCACCACACAAGAATATATCTGACTAGTAAGAATCTGAAAACCTATGTATCGATATCTCTCTGCAAGTGAATCAAGAGGGTGTAAAGCGGTATCAACACAGCAGGGAAAAGCAGCCAAGCCCGATTCTAAACATAAATTACTTTAAAAAACCCACAAAACAAAGACAGTGAAAGAGAGAGAAATTCTTACAAAATCCGTTCAGGGTCTATGATGCAACCTGGATTGACCATATCTACACCCACAGCTGGATGAGACATAAGGCTGGACACTCTTGGGGCTGAGAGGATTGGTGAGGTTGGGTGAGCAAACCCAGATACTTTAAAGTAACACTGCTGGGAACACACCCCATGGGTCTCAAATCTCCAGGTACAAGGGCATCTTCCTAAAAACATGCATGGGAAACCCAGAAGATGGTATGCCATGAGATCGGGAAATGTTTCTAAAACGCACCTCATTTCTCCTCTCCTTGTGCTCGGTTCGCCATTCCAGCCGCTTGACTAACCATCTCCCTACTTGGAGAATCAGCACCTTTAACCTCCTGATTGTACAGGTTGCAATTTGTCCTGAGGATGAACGGGAAGACGCGGAACCAACGAGAGAGGAGCCCTAGGTGTTGGGACAGGCATAGGTCACTCCATTTTCCCATCAGGAAGAAGAATGAACCACAGGCTCAGCCTGCCCCCCAGAACCAAAATAGGGCCTGAAGCAATCCTGCGCTTTTGCGGCCAGCTCCCAAAAAAAGCGAGGAGACAAATGGAGCTCAGGGGCACTGCAATTCACAAACGTGCAGAGTTATAAATGAGAACTCTCGTCCACAAATATATTGAGGGAAGGCAACGAAGAGGATTTGAAAGCAAGGCAGATTTGCAGGAAACAGATTTCAGGAGGTAGATTCGACTCGCCTTTAAAGCACATGAAAAGCGGCAAAACGTTGACAATGATGCCCTTGGGCCAAAAAGGGCGTATGCGTTTTTTTCCTGAATATATTCAGGAAAAAACGCATACGCCCTTTTTGGCCAACCAAGCAAGCCGGAAGGGCAAATCAGCGCTACAAAGAAGTCCTCGCTTGCCCTCGGTCAAAAGGGCCATGCTGAACAAAGTGTAAAAAACCAGAAAAGCAGGACAGGCCATGGAGACATGGGAGCCTTGCTACGCTGATGGCGGGATGTAAATTGCCAACAGGCACTCTGGAGAAGAGTACGGTGTGTCCTGAAACAAGTAATAAACACAGCGTAGTGAGCATAGGGCACTTCCACTCAAGGGCGTATAAATTGGGAAAACTAAAAATCAACAAGACACAGGCACCCTAAAGTTTACGGCTGCTCTGTTTCCAAGAACCTCCGCTTCGGAACACCTTCAATATCCCAGGAAAGAGAAAAATGGATAAAGAAATGGTGGTACTTGGCACAATGGAATATCACTCAACCCATGAAATCAATGTCATAAGGCTAGTTAGCAGAATGATGAGTGGATTTAGGTACGATGATTCTAAGTGAAATAAGTGACACAGAAAAAGGCACTTATCCTAAGATATCGCTTATAGAGGGAATGTCAAAATCGCTACACTTGAACTGAATTACAAAACAGAACAGAGGCACACCTTTAGAAGACACACTATGGCTGCTTAACGGGAAAGGTGAGGTGGGGTGATGCATAAAACAAGGGTTTGAAATTATCTCAGACACCGCTCCATAAGCCAAATATGTAATAGACAAGGCCTACTCCCTGCTCAGTGAACTGGACTCAACACCCCCTAGTCACTGCACAAGAACATATCTAACTAGTATGAATCTGAAAACCTATGTATCGATATCTCTCTGCAAGTGAATCAAGAGGGTGAAAAGCGGCATAAACACAGCAGGGAAAAGCAGCCAAACCCCATTCTAAACATACATTACTTTAAAAAACCCACAAAGCAAAGACAGTGAAAGAGAGAGAAATTCTTACAAAATCCGTTCAGGGTCTCTGATGCAACCTGGATTGACCATATCTAGACCCACAGCTGGATGAGCCATAAGGCTGGACACTCTTGGGGCTGAGAGGATTGGTGAGGTTGGGTGAGCAAACGCAGATACTTTAAAGTAACACTGCGGGGAACACACCCCATGGGTCTCAAATCTCCAGGTACAAGGGCATCTTCCTACATCAAAACATGCATGGGAAACCCAGAAGATGGTATGCCATGAGATCGGGAAAGGTTTCTAAAACGCACCTCATTTCTCCTCTCCTTGTGCTCGGGTTCGCCATTCCAGCCGCTTGACTAACCATCTCCCTACTTGGAGAATCAGCACCTTTAACCTCCTGATTGTACAGGTTGCAATTTGTCCTGAGGATGAATGGGAAGACGCAGAACCAACGAGAGACGAGCCCTAGGTGTTGGGACAGGCACAGGTCACTCCATTTTCCAATCAGGAAGAAGAATGAACCACAGGCTCAGCCTGCCCCCCAGAACCAAAATAGGGCCTGAAGCAATCCTGCGCTTTTGCGGCCAGCTCCCAAAAAAGCGAGGAGACAAATGGAGCTCAGGGGCACTGCAATTCACAAACGTGCAGAGTTATAAATGAGAACTCTCGTCCACAAATATATTGAGGGAAGGCAATGAAGAGGATTTGAAAGCAAGGCAGATTTGCAGGAAACAGATTTCAGGAGGTAGATTCGACTCGCCTTTAAAGCACATGAAAAGCGGCAAAACGTTGACAATGATGCCCTTGGCCAAAAAGGGCGTATGCGTTTTTTCCTGAATATATTCAGGAAAAAACGCATACGCCCTTTTTGGCCAACCAAGCAAGCCGGAAGGGCAAATCAGCGCTACAAAGAAGTCTCGCTTGCCCTCGGTCAAAAGGGCCATGCTGAACAAAGTGTAAAAACCAGAA
Source organism: Eubalaena glacialis (assembly GCF_028564815.1). Lineage (NCBI taxonomy): Eukaryota > Metazoa > Chordata > Mammalia > Artiodactyla > Balaenidae > Eubalaena > Eubalaena glacialis. Next base: position 752,085 of record NW_026871326.1, read on the forward strand.
AAGCAGGACAGGCCATGGAGACATGGGAGCCTTGCTACGCTGATGGGCGGGATGTAAATTGCCAACAGGCACTCTGGTGAAGAGTACGGTGTGTCCTGAAACAAGTAATAAACACAGCGTAGAGAGCATAGGGCACTTCCACTCATGGGCGTATAAATTGGGAAAACTAAAAATCAACAAGACACAGGCACCCTAAAGTTTACGGCTGCTCTGTTTCCAAGAACCTCCACTTCGGTACACCTTCAGTATCCCAGGAAAGAGAAAAATGGATAAAGAAATGGTGGTACTTGGCACAATGGAATATCACTCAGCCATGAAATCAATGTCATAAGGCTAGTTAGCAGCATGATGAGTGGATTTAGGTACGATGATTCTAAGTGAAATAAGTCACACAGAAAAAGACACTTATCCTAAGATATCGCTTATAGAGGGAATGTCAAAATCGCTACACTTGAACAGAATTACAAAACAAAACAGAGTCACACCTTTAGAAGACACACTATGGCTGCTTAACGGGAAAGGTGAGGTGGGGTGATGCATAAAACAAGGGTTTGAAATTAGCTCAGACACTGCTCCATAAGCCAAATATGTAATAGACAAGGCCTACTCCCTGCTCAGTGAACTGGACTCAACACACCCTAGTCACCACACAAGAATATATCTGACTAGTAAGAATCTGAAAACCTATGTATCGATATCTCTCTGCAAGTGAATCAAGAGGGTGTAAAGCGGTATCAACACAGCAGGGAAAAGCAGCCAAGCCCGATTCTAAACATAAATTACTTTAAAAAACCCACAAAACAAAGACAGTGAAAGAGAGAGAAATTCTTACAAAATCCGTTCAGGGTCTATGATGCAACCTGGATTGACCATATCTACACCCACAGCTGGATGAGACATAAGGCTGGACACTCTTGGGGCTGAGAGGATTGGTGAGGTTGGGTGAGCAAACCCAGATACTTTAAAGTAACACTGCTGGGAACACACCCCATGGGTCTCAAATCTCCAGGTACAAGGGCATCTTCCTACATCAAAACATGCATGGGAAACCCAGAAGATGGTATGCCATGAGATCGGGAAATGTTTCTAAAACGCACCTCATTTCTCCTCTCCTTGTGCTCGGGTTCGCCATTCCAGCCGCTTGACTAACCATCTCCCTACTTGGAGAATCAGCACCTTTAACCTCCTGATTGTACAGGTTGCAATTTGTCCTGAGGATGAACGGGAAGACGCGGAACCAACGAGAGAGGAGCCCTAGGTGTTGGGACAGGCATAGGTCACTCCATTTTCCCATCAGGAAGAAGAATGAACCACAGGCTCAGCCTGCCCCCCAGAACCAAAATAGGGCCTGAAGCAATCCTGCGCTTTTGCGGCCAGCTCCCAAAAAAGCGAGGAGACAAATGGAGCTCAGGGGCACTGCAATTCACAAACGTGCAGAGTTATAAATGAGAACTCTCGTCCACAAATATATTGAGGGAAGGCAACGAAGAGGATTTGAAAGCAAGGCAGATTTGCAGGAAACAGATTTCAGGAGGTAGATTCGACTCGCCTTTAAAGCACATGAAAAGCGGCAAAACGTTGACAATGATGCCCTTGGCCAAAAAGGGCGTATGCGTTTTTTCCTGAATATATTCAGGAAAAAACGCATACGCCCTTTTTGGCCAACCAAGCAAGCCGGAAGGGCAAATCAGCGCTACAAAGAAGTCTCGCTTGCCCTCGGTCAAAAGGGCCATGCTGAACAAAGTGTAAAAACCAGAAAAGCAGGATAGGCCATGGAGACATGGGAGCCTTGCTACGCTGATGGGCGGGATGTAAATTGCCAACAGGCACTCTGGAGAAGAGTACGGTGTGTCCTGAAACAAGTAATAAACACAGCGTAGTGAGCATAGGGCACTTCCACTCAAGGGCGTATAAATTGGGAAAACTAAAAATCAACAAGACACAGGCACCCTAAAGTTTACGGCTGCTCTGTTTCCAAGAACCTCCGCTTCGGAACACCTTCAATATCCCAGGAAAGAGAAAAATGGATAAAGAAATGGTGGTACTTGGCACAATGGAATATCACTCAACCATGAAATCAATGTCATAAGGCTAGTTAGCAGAATGATGAGTGGATTTAGGTACGATGATTCTAAGTGAAATAAGTGACACAGAAAAAGGCACTTATCCTAAGATATCGCTTATAGAGGGAATGTCAAAATCGCTACACTTGAACTGAATTACAAAACAGAACAGAGGCACACCTTTAGAAGACACACTATGGCTGCTTAACGGGAAAGGTGAGGTGGGGTGATGCATAAAACAAGGGTTTGAAATTATCTCAGACACCGCTCCATAAGCCAAATATGTAATAGACAAGGCCTACTCCCTGCTCAGTGAACTGGACTCAACACCCCCTAGTCACTGCACAAGAACATATCTGACTAGTATGAATCTGAAAACCTATGTATCGATATCTCTCTGCAAGTGAATCAAGAGGGTGAAAAGCGGCATAAACACAGCAGGGAAAAGCAGCCAAACCCCATTCTAAACATACATTACTTTAAAAAACCCACAAAGCAAAGACAGTGAAAGAGAGAGAAATTCTTACAAAATCCGTTCAGGGTCTCTGATGCAACCTGGATTGACCATATCTAGACCCACAGCTGGATGAGCCATAAGGCTGGACACTCTTGGGGCTGAGAGGATTGGTGAGGTTGGGTGAGCAAACGCAGATACTTTAAAGTAACACTGCGGGGAACACACCCCATGGGTCTCAAATCTCCAGGTACAAGGGCATCTTCCTACATCAAAACATGCATGGGAAACCCAGAAGATGGTATGCCATGAGATCGGGAAAGGTTTCTAAAACGCACCTCATTTCTCCTCTCCTTGTGCTCGGGTTCGCCATTCCAGCCGCTTGACTAACCATCTCCCTACTTGGAGAATCAGCACCTTTAACCTCCTGATTGTACAGGTTGCAATTTGTCCTGAGGATGAATGGGAAGACGCAGAACCAACGAGAGACGAGCCCTAGGTGTTGGGACAGGCACAGGTCACTCCATTTTCCAATCAGGAAGAAGAATGAACCACAGGCTCAGCCTGCCCCCCAGAACCAAAATAGGGCCTGAAGCAATCCTGCGCTTTTGCGGCCAGCTCCCAAAAAAGCGAGGAGACAAATGGAGCTCAGGGGCACTGCAATTCACAAACGTGCAGAGTTATAAATGAGAACTCTCGTCCACAAATATATTGAGGGAAGGCAATGAAGAGGATTTGAAAGCAAGGCAGATTTGCAGGAAACAGATTTCAGGAGGTAGATTCGACTCGCCTTTAAAGCACATGAAAAGCGGCAAAACGTTGACAATGATGCCCTTGGCCAAAAAGGGCGTATGCGTTTTTTCCTGAATATATTCAGGAAAAAACGCATACGCCCTTTTTGGCCAACCAAGCAAGCCGGAAGGGCAAATCAGCGCTACAAAGAAGTCTCGCTTGCCCTCGGTCAAAAGGGCCATGCTGAACAAAGTGTAAAAACCAGAAAAGCAGGACAGGCCATGGAGACATGGGAGCCTTGCTACGCTGATGGGCGGGATGTAAATTGCCAACAGGCACTCTGGTGAAGAGTACGGTGTGTCCTGAAACAAGTAATAAACACAGCGTAGAGAGCATAGGGCACTTCCACTCATGGGCGTATAAATTGGGAAAACTAAAAATCAACAAGACACAGGCACCCTAAAGTTTACGGCTGCTCTGTTTCCAAGAACCTCCACTTCGGTACACCTTCAGTATCCCAGGAAAGAGAAAAATGGATAAAGAAATGGTGGTACTTGGCACAATGGAATATCACTCAGCCATGAAATCAATGTCATAAGGCTAGTTAGCAGCATGATGAGTGGATTTAGGTACGATGATTCTAAGTGAAATAAGTCACACAGAAAAAGACACTTATCCTAAGATATCGCTTATAGAGGGAATGTCAAAATCGCTACACTTGAACAGAATTACAAAACAAAACAGAGTCACACCTTTAGAAGACACACTATGGCTGCTTAACGGGAAAGGTGAGGTGGGGTGATGCATAAAACAAGGGTTTGAAATTAGCTCAGACACTGCTCCATAAGCCAAATATGTAATAGACAAGGCCTACTCCCTGCTCAGTGAACTGGACTCAACACACCCTAGTCACCACACAAGAATATATCTGACTAGTAAGAATCTGAAAACCTATGTATCGATATCTCTCTGCAAGTGAATCAAGAGGGTGTAAAGCGGTATCAACACAGCAGGGAAAAGCAGCCAAGCCCGATTCTAAACATAAATTACTTTAAAAAACCCACAAAACAAAGACAGTGAAAGAGAGAGAAATTCTTACAAAATCCGTTCAGGGTCTATGATGCAACCTGGATTGACCATATCTACACCCACAGCTGGATGAGACATAAGGCTGGACACTCTTGGGGCTGAGAGGATTGGTGAGGTTGGGTGAGCAAACCCAGATACTTTAAAGTAACACTGCTGGGAACACACCCCATGGGTCTCAAATCTCCAGGTACAAGGGCATCTTCCTACATCAAAACATGCATGGGAAACCCAGAAGATGGTATGCCATGAGATCGGGAAATGTTTCTAAAACGCACCTCATTTCTCCTCTCCTTGTGCTCGGGTTCGCCATTCCAGCCGCTTGACTAACCATCTCCCTACTTGGAGAATCAGCACCTTTAACCTCCTGATTGTACAGGTTGCAATTTGTCCTGAGGATGAACGGGAAGACGCGGAACCAACGAGAGAGGAGCCCTAGGTGTTGGGACAGGCATAGGTCACTCCATTTTCCCATCAGGAAGAAGAATGAACCACAGGCTCAGCCTGCCCCCCAGAACCAAAATAGGGCCTGAAGCAATCCTGCGCTTTTGCGGCCAGCTCCCAAAAAAGCGAGGAGACAAATGGAGCTCAGGGGCACTGCAATTCACAAACGTGCAGAGTTATAAATGAGAACTCTCGTCCACAAATATATTGAGGGAAGGCAACGAAGAGGATTTGAAAGCAAGGCAGATTTGCAGGAAACAGATTTCAGGAGGTAGATTCGACTCGCCTTTAAAGCACATGAAAAGCGGCAAAACGTTGACAATGATGCCCTTGGCCAAAAAGGGCGTATGCGTTTTTTCCTGAATATATTCAGGAAAAAACGCATACGCCCTTTTTGGCCAACCAAGCAAGCCGGAAGGGCAAATCAGCGCTACAAAGAAGTCTCGCTTGCCCTCGGTCAAAAGGGCCATGCTGAACAAAGTGTAAAAACCAGAAAAGCAGGACAGGCCATGGAGACATGGGAGCCTTGCTACGCTGATGGGCGGGATGTAAATTGCCAACAGGCACTCTGGAGAAGAGTACGGTGTGTCCTGAAACAAGTAATAAACACAGCGTAGTGAGCATAGGGCACTTCCACTCAAGGGCGTATAAATTGGGAAAACTAAAAATCAACAAGACACAGGCACCCTAAAGTTTACGGCTGCTCTGTTTCCAAGAACCTCCGCTTCGGAACACCTTCAATATCCCAGGAAAGAGAAAAATGGATAAAGAAATGGTGGTACTTGGCACAATGGAATATCACTCAACCATGAAATCAATGTCATAAGGCTAGTTAGCAGAATGATGAGTGGATTTAGGTACGATGATTCTAAGTGAAATAAGTGACACAGAAAAAGGCACTTATCCTAAGATATCGCTTATAGAGGGAATGTCAAAATCGCTACACTTGAACTGAATTACAAAACAGAACAGAGGCACACCTTTAGAAGACACACTATGGCTGCTTAACGGGAAAGGTGAGGTGGGGTGATGCATAAAACAAGGGTTTGAAATTATCTCAGACACCGCTCCATAAGCCAAATATGTAATAGACAAGGCCTACTCCCTGCTCAGTGAACTGGACTCAACACCCCCTAGTCACTGCACAAGAACATATCTGACTAGTATGAATCTGAAAACCTATGTATCGATATCTCTCTGCAAGTGAATCAAGAGGGTGAAAAGCGGCATAAACACAGCAGGGAAAAGCAGCCAAACCCCATTCTAAACATACATTACTTTAAAAAACCCACAAAGCAAAGACAGTGAAAGAGAGAGAAATTCTTACAAAATCCGTTCAGGGTCTCTGATGCAACCTGGATTGACCATATCTAGACCCACAGCTGGATGAGCCATAAGGCTGGACACTCTTGGGGCTGAGAGGATTGGTGAGGTTGGGTGAGCAAACGCAGATACTTTAAAGTAACACTGCGGGGAACACACCCCATGGGTCTCAAATCTCCAGGTACAAGGGCATCTTCCTACATCAAAACATGCATGGGAAACCCAGAAGATGGTATGCCATGAGATCGGGAAAGGTTTCTAAAACGCACCTCATTTCTCCCCTCCTTGTGCTCGGGTTCGCCATTCCAGCCGCTTGACTAACCATCTCCCTACTTGGAGAATCAGCACCTTTAACCTCCTGATTGTACAGGTTGCAATCTGTCCTGAGGATGAACGGGAAGACGCAGAACCAACGAGAGACGAGCCCTAGGTGTTGGGACAGGCATAGGTCACTCCATTTTCCCATCAGGAAGAAGAATGAACCACAGGCTCAGCCTGCCCTCCAGAACCAAAATAGGGCCTGAAGCAATCCTGCGCTTTTGCGGCCAGCTCCCAAAAAAGCGAGGAGACAAATGGAGCTCAGAGGCACTGCAATTCACAAACGTGCAGAGTTATAAATGAGAACTCTCGTCCACAAATATATTGAGGGAAGGCAACGAAGAGGATTTGAAAGCAAAGCAGATTTGCAGGAAACAGATTTCAGGAGGTAGATTCGACTCGCCTTTAAAGCACATGAAAAGCGGCAAAACGTTGACAATGATGCCCTTGGCCAAAAAGGGCGTATGCGTTTTATCCTGAATATATTCAGGATAAAACGCATACGCCCTTTTTGGCCAACCAAGCAAGCCGGAAGGGCAAATCAGCGCTACAAAGAAGTCTCGCTTGCCCTCGGTCAAAAGGGCCATGCTGAACAAAGTGTAAAAACCAGAAAAGCAGGACAGGCCATGGAGACATGGGAGCCTAGCTACGCTGATGGGCGGAATGTAAATTGCCAACAGGCACTCTGGAGAAGAGTACGGTGTGTCCTGAAACAAGTAATAAACACAGCGTAGAGAGCATAGGGCACTTCCACTCATGGGCGTATAAATTGGGAAAACTAAAAATCAACAAGACACAGGCACCCTAAAATTTACGGCTGCTCTGTTTCCAAGAACCTCCGCTTCGGTACACCTTCAATATCCCAGGAAAGAGAAAAATGGATAAAGAAATGGTGGTACTTGGCACAATGGAATATCACTCAGCCATGAAATCAATGTCATAAGGCTAGTTAGCAGCATGATGTGTGGATTTAGGTACGATGATTCTAATTGAAATAAGTCACACAGAAAAAGACACGTATCCTAAGATATCACTTATAGAGGGAATGTCAAAATCGCTACACTTGAACTGAATTACAAAACAGAACAGAGTCACACCTTTAGAAGACACACTATGGCTGCTTAACGGGAAAGGTGAGGTGGGGTGATGCATAAAACAAGGGTTTGAAATTAGCTCAGAGACCGCTCCATAAGTCAAATATGTAATAGACAAGGCCTACTCCCTGCTCAGTGAACTGGACTCAACACACCCTAGTCACCACACAAGAATATATCTGACTAGTAAGAATCTGAAAACCTATGTATCGATATCTCTCTGCAAGTGAATCAAGAGGGTGTAAAGCGGCATCAACACAGCAGGGAAAAGCAGCCAAGCCCGATTCTAAACATAAACTACTTTAAAAAACCCACAAAACAAAGACCGTGAAAGAGAGAGAAATTCTTACAAAATCCGTTCAGAGTCTATGATGCAACCTGGATTGACCATATCTAGACCCACAGCTGGATGAGCCATAAGGCTGGACACTCTTGGGGCTGAGAGGATTGGTGAGGTTGGGTGAGCAAACGCAGATACTTTAAAGTAACACTGCGGGGAACACACCCCATGGGTCTCAAATCTCCAGGTACAAGGGCATCTTCCTACATCAAAACATGCATGGGAAACCCAGAAGATGGTATGCCATGAGATCGGGAAAGTTTTCTAAAACGCACCTCATTTCTCCTCTCCTTGTGCTCGGGTTCACCATTCCAGCTGCTTGACTAACCATCTCCCTACTTGGAGAATCAGCACCTTTAACCTCCTGATTGTACAGGTTGCAATCTGTCCTGAGGATGAACGGGAAGACGCGGAACCAACGAGAGACGAGCCCAAGGTGTTGGGACAGGCATAGGTCACTCCATTTTCCCATCAGGAAGAAGAATGAACCACAGGCTCAGCCTGCCCCCCAGAACCAAAATAGGGCCTGAAGCAATCCTGCGTTTTTGCGGCCAGCTCCCAAAAAAGCGAGGAGACAAATGGAGCTCAGGGGCACTGCAATTCACAAACGTGCAGAGTTATAAATGAGAACTCTCGTCCACAAATATATTGAGGGAAGGCAACAAAGAGGATTTGAAAGCAAGGCAGATTTGCAGGAAACAGATTTCAGGAGGTAGATTCGACTCGCCTTTAAAGCACATGAAAAGCGGCAAAACGTTGACAATGATGCCCTTGGCCAAAAAGGGCGTATGCGTTTTTTCCTGAATATATTCAGGAAAAAACGCATACGCCCTTTTTGGCCAACCAAGCAAGCCGGAAGGGCAAATCAGCGCTACAAATAAGTCTCGCTTGCCCTCGGTCAAAAGGGCCATGCTGAACAAAGTGTAAAAACCAGAAAAGCAGGACAGGCCATGGAGACATGGGAGCCTTGCTATGCTGATGGGCGGGATGTAAATTCCCAACAGGCACTCTGGAGAAGAGTACGGTGTGTCCTGAAACAAGTAATAAACACAGCGTAGAGAGCATAGGGCACTTCCACTCATGGGCGTATAAATTGGGAAAACTAAAAATCAACAAGACACAGGCACCCTAAAGTTTACGGCTGCTCTGTTTCCAAGAACCTCCGCTTCGGTACACCTTCAGTATCCCAGGAAAGAGAAAAATGGATAAAGAAATGGTGGTACTTGGCACAATGGAATATCACTCAGCCATGAAATCAATGTCATAAGGCTAGTTAGCAGCATGATGAGTGGATTTAGGTACGATGATTCTAAGTGAAATAAGTCACACAGAAAAAGACACTTATCCTAAGATATCGCTTATAGAGGGAATGTCAAAATCGCTACACTTGAACAGAATTACAAAACAAAACAGAGTCACACCTTTAGAAGACACACTATGGCTGCTTAACGGGAAAGGTGAGGTGGGGTGATGCATAAAACAAGGGTTTGAAATTAGCTCAGACACTGCTCCATAAGCCAAATATGTAATAGACAAGGCCTACTCCCTGCTCAGTGAACTGGACTCAACACACCCTAGTCACCACACAAGAATATATCTGACTAGTAAGAATCTGAAAACCTATGTATCGATATCTCTCTGCAAGTGAATCAAGAGGGTGTAAAGCGGTATCAACACAGCAGGGAAAAGCAGCCAAGCCCGATTCTAAACATAAATTACTTTAAAAAACCCACAAAACAAAGACAGTGAAAGAGAGAGAAATTCTTACAAAATCCGTTCAGGGTCTCTGATGCAACCTGGATTGACCATATCTAGACCCACAGCTGGATGAGCCATAAGGCTGGACACTCTTGGGGCTGAGAGGATTGGTGAGGTTGGGTGAGCAAACGCAGATACTTTAAAGTAACACTGCGGGGAACACACCCCATGGGTCTCAAATCTCCAGGTACAAGGGCATCTTCCTACATCAAAACATGCATGGGAAACCCAGAAGATGGTATGCCATGAGATCGGGAAAGGTTTCTAAAACGCACCTCATTTCTCCTCTCCTTGTGCTCGGGTTCGCCATTCCAGCCGCTTGACTAACCATCTCCCTACTTGGAGAATCAGCACCTTTAACCTCCTGATTGTACAGGTTGCAATTTGTCCTGAGGATGAACGGGAAGACGCGGAACCAACGAGAGAGGAGCCCTAGGTGTTGGGACAGGCATAGGTCACTCCATTTTCCCATCAGGAAGAAGAATGAACCACAGGCTCAGCCTGCCCCCCAGAACCAAAATAGGGCCTGAAGCAATCCTGCGCTTTTGCGGCCAGCTCCCAAAAAAGCGAGGAGACAAATGGAGCTCAGGGGCACTGCAATTCACAAACGTGCAGAGTTATAAATGAGAACTCTCGTCCACAAATATATTGAGGGAAGGCAACGAAGAGGATTTGAAAGCAAGGCAGATTTGCAGGAAACAGATTTCAGGAGGTAGATTCGACTCGCCTTTAAAGCACATGAAAAGCGGCAAAACGTTGACAATGATGCCCTTGGCCAAAAAGGGCGTATGCGTTTTTTCCTGAATATATTCAGGAAAAAACGCATACGCCCTTTTTGGCCAACCAAGCAAGCCGGAAGGGCAAATCAGCGCTACAAAGAAGTTTTGCTTGCCCTCGGTCAAAAGGGTCATGCTGAACAAAGTGTAAAAACCAGAAAAGCAGGACAGGCCATGGAGACATGGGAGCCTTGCTACGCTGATGGGCGGGATGTAAATTGCCAACAGGCACTCTGGAGAAGAGTGCGGTGTGTCCTGAAACAAGTAATAAACACAGCGTAGAGAGCATAGGGCACTTCCACTCAAGGGCGTATAAATTGGGAAAACTAAAAATCAACAAGACACAGGCACCCTAAAGTTTACGGCTGCTCTGTTTCCAAGAACCTCCGCTTCGGAACACCTTCAATATCCCAGGAAAGAGAAAAATGGATAAAGAAATGGTGGTACTTGGCACAATGGAATATCACTCAGCCATGAAATCAATGTCATAAGGCTAGTTAGCAGCATGATGAGTGGATTTAGGTACGATGATTCTAAGTGAAATAAGTGACACAGAAAAAGGCACTTATCCTAAGATATCGCTTATAGAGGGAATGTCAAAATCGCTACACTTGAACTGAATTACAAAACAGAACAGAGGCACACCTTTAGAAGACACACTATGGCTGCTTAACGGGAAAGGTGAGGTGGGGTGATGCATAAAACAAGGGTTTGAAATTATCTCAGACACCGCTCCATAAGCCAAATATGTACTAGACAAGGCCTACTCCCTGCTCAGTGAACTGGACTCAACACCCCCTAGTCACCGCACAAGAATATATCTGACTAGTATGAATCTGAAAACCTATGTATCGATATCTCTCTGCAAGTGAATCAAGAGGGTGTAAAGCGGCATAAACACAGCAGGGAAAAGCAGCCAAACCCCATTCTGAACATACATTACTTTAAAAAACCCACAAAGCAAAGACAGTGAAAGAGAGAGAAATTCTTACAAAATCCGTTCAGGGTCTATGATGCAACCTGGATTGACCATATCTAGACCCACAGCTGGATGAGACATAAGGCTGGACACTCTTGGGGCTGAGAGGATTGGTGAGGTTGGTTGAGCAAATGCAGATACTTTAAAGTAATACCACGGGGTACCCACCCCATGGGTCTCAAATCTCCAGGTACAAGGGAATCTTCCTACATCAAAACATGCATGGGAAACCCAGAAGATGGTATGCCGTGAGATCGGGAAAGGTTTCTAAAACGCACCTCATTTCTCCTCTCCTTGTTCTCGGGTTCGCCATTCCAGCCGCTTGACTAACCATCTCCCTACTTGGAGAATCAGCACCTTTAACCTCCTGTTTCGTCCAGGTTGCAATTTGTCCTGAGGATGAACGGGAAGACGCAGAACCAACGAGAGACGAGCCCTAGGTGTTTGGACAGGCATAGGTGACTCCATTTTCCCATCAGGAAGAAGAATGAACCACAGGCTCAGCCTGCCCCCCAGAACCAAAATAGGGCCTGAAGCAATCCTGCGCTTTTGCGGCCAGCTCCCAAAAAAGCGAGGAGACAAATGGAGCTCAGGGGCACTGCAATTCACAAACGTGCAGAGTTATAAATGAGAACTATCGTCCACAAATATATTGAGGGAAGGCAACGAAGAGGATTTGAAAGCAAGGCAGATTTGCAGGAAACAGATTTCAGGAGGTAGATTCGACTCGCCTTTAAAGCACATGAAAAGCGGCAAAACGTTGACAATGATGCCCTTGGCCAAAAAGGGCGTATGCGTTTTTTCCTGAATATATTCAGGAAAAAACGCATACGCCCTTTTTGGCCAACCAAGCAAGCCGGAAGGGCAAATCAGCGCTACAAAGAAGTCTCGCTTGCCCTCGGTCAAAAGGGCCATGCTGAACAAAGTGTAAAAACCAGAAAAGCAGGACAGGCCATGGAGACATGGGAGCCTTGCTACGCTGATGGGCGGGATGTAAATTGCCAACAGGCACTCTGGAGAAGAGTACGGTGTGTCCTGAAACAAGTAATAAACACAGCGTAGAGAGCATAGGGCACTTCCACTCATGGGCGTATAAATTGGGAAAACTAAAAATCAACAAGACACAGGCACCCTAAAGTTTACGGCTGCTCTGTTTCCTAGAACCTCCGCTTCGGTACACCTTCAATATCCCAGGAAAGAGAAAAATGGATAAAGAAATGGTGGTACTTGGCACAATGGAATATCACTCAGCCATGAAATCAATGTCATAAGGCTAGTTAGCAGCATGATGAGTGGATTTAGGTACGATGATTCTAAGTGAAATAAGTGACACAGAAAAAGGCCCTTATCCTAAGATATCGCTTATAGAGGGAATGTCAAAATCGCTACACTTGAACTGAATTACAAAACAGAACAGAGGCACACCTTTAGAAGACACACTATGGCTGCTTAACGGGAAAGGTGAGGTGGGGTGATGCATAAAACAAGGGTTTGAAATTAGCTCAGAGACCGCTCCATAAGGCAAATATGTAATACACAAGGCCTACTCCCTGCTCAGTGAACTGGACTCAACACACCCTAGTCACCACACAAGAATATATCTGACTAGTAAGAATCTGAAAACCTATGTATCGATATCTCTCTGCAAGTGAATCAAGAGGGTGTAAAGCGGCAACAACACAGCAGGGAAAAGCAGCCAAGCCCGATTCTAAACATAAATTACTTTAAAAAACCCACAAAACAAAGACAGTTAAAGAGAGAGAAATTCTTACAAAATCCATTCAGGGTATATGATGCAACCTGGATTGACCATATCTAGACCCACAGCTGGATGAGACATAAGGCTGGACACTCTTGGGGCTGAGAGGATTGGTGAGGTTGGGTGAGCAAACCCAGATACATTAAAGTAACACCGCGGGGAACACACCACATGGGTCTCAAATCTCCAGGTACAAGGGCATCTTCCTACATCAAAACATGCATGGGAAACCCAGAAGATGGTATGCCGTGAGATCGGGAAAGGTTTCTAAAACGCACCTCATTTCTCCTCTCCTTGTTCTCGGGTTCGCCATTCCAGCCGCTTGACTAACCATCTCCCTACTTGGAGAATCAGCACCTTTAACCTCCTGTTTCGTCCAGGTTGCAATTTGTCCTGAGGATGAACGGGAAGACGCAGAACCAATGAGAGACGAGCCCTAGGTGTTTGGACAGGCATAGGTGACTCCATTTTCCCATCAGGAAGAAGAATGAACCACAGGCTCAGCCTGCCCCCCAGAACCAAAATAGGGCCTGAAGCAATCCTGCGCTTTTGCGGCCAGCTCCCAAAAAAGCGAGGAGACAAATGGAGCTCAGGGGCACTGCAATTCACAAACGTGCAGAGTTATAAATGAGAACTCTCGTCCACAAATATATTGAGGGAAGGCAACGAAGAGGATTTGAAAGCAAGGCAGATTTGCAGGAAACAGATTTCAGGAGGTAGATTCGACTCGCCTTTAAAGCACATGAAAAGCGGCAAAACGTTGACAATGATGCCCTTGGCCAAAAAGGGCGTATGCGTTTTTTCCTGAATATATTCAGGAAAAAACGCATACGCCCTTTTTGGCCAACCAAGCAAGCCGGAAGGGCAAATCAGCGCTACAAAGAAGTCTCGCTTGCCCTCGGTCAAAAGGGCCATGCTGAACAAAGTGTAAAAACCAGAAAAGCAGGACAGGCCATGGAGACATGGGAGCCTTGCTACGCTGATGGGCGGGATGTAAATTGCCAACAGGCACTCTGGAGAAGAGTACGGTGTGTCCTGAAACAAGTAATAAACACAGCGTAGAGAGCATAGGGCACTTCCACTCATGGGCGTATAAATTGGGAAAACTAAAAATCAACAAGACACAGGCACCCTAAAGTTTACGGCTGCTCTGTTTCCTAGAACCTCCGCTTCGGTACACCTTCAATATCCCAGGAAAGAGAAAAATGGATAAAGAAATGGTGGTACTTGGCACAATGGAATATCACTCAGCCATGAAATCAATGTCAAAAGGCTAGTTAGCAGCATGATGAGTGGATTTAGGTACGATGATTCTAAGTGAAATAAGTCACACAGAAAAAGGCCCTTATCCTAAGATATCGCTTATAGAGGGAATGTCAAAATCGCTACACTTGAACTGAATTACAAAACAGAACAGAGGCACACCTTTAGAAGACACACTATGGCTGCTTAACGGGAAAGGTGAGGTGGGGTGATGCATAAAACAAGGGTTTGAAATTAGCTCAGAGACCGCTCCATAAGGCAAATATGTAATACACAAGGCCTACTCCCTGCTCAGTGAACTGGATTCAACACACCCTAGTCACCACACAAGAATATATCTGACTAGTAAGAATCTGAAAACCTATGTATCGATATCTCTCTGCAAGTGAATCAAGAGGGTGTAAAGCGGCAACAACACAGCAGGGAAAAGCAGCCAAGCCCGATTCTAAACATAAATTACTTTAAAAAACCCACAAAACAAAGACAGTTAAAGAGAGAGAAATTCTTACAAAATCCATTCAGGGTCTATGATGCAACCTGGATTGACCATATCTAGACCCACAGCTGGATGAGACATAAGGCTGGACACTCTTGGGGCTGAGAGGATTGGTGAGGTTGGGTGAGCAAACCCAGATACTTTAAAGTAACACCGCGGGGAACACACCCCATGGGTCTCAAATCTCCAGGTACAAGGGCATCTTCCTACATCAAAACATGCATGGGAAACCCAGAAGATGGTATGCCGTGAGATCGGGAAAGGTTTCTAAAACGCACCTCATTTCTCCTCTCCTTGTTCTCGGGTTCGCCATTCCAGCCGCTTGACTAACCATCTCCCTACTTGGAGAATCAGCACCTTTAACCTCCTGTTTCGTCCAGGTTGCAATTTGTCCTGAGGATGAACGGGAAGACGGGGAACCAACGAGAGACTAGCCCTAGGTGTTGGGACAGGCACAGGTCACTCCATTTTCCCATCAGGAAGAAGAATGAACCACAGGCTCAGCCTGCCCCCCAGAACCAAAATAGGGCCTGAAGCAATCCTGCGCTTTTGCGGCCAGCTCCCAAAAAAGCGAGGAGACAAATGGAGCTCAGGGGCACTGCAATTCACAAACGTGCAGAGTTATAAATGAGAACTCTCGTCCACAAATATATTGAGGGAAGGCAACGAAGAGGATTTGAAAGCAAGGCAGATTTGCAGGAAACAGATTTCAGGAGGTAGATTCGACTCGCCTTTAAAGCACATGAAAAGCGGCAAAACGTTGACAATGATGCCCTTGGCCAAAAAGGGCGTATGCGTTTTTTCCTGAATATATTCAGGAAAAAACGCATACGCCCTTTTTGGCCAACCAAGCAAGCTGGAAGGGCAAATCAGCGCTACAAAGAAGTCTCGCTTGCCCTCGGTCAAAAAGGCCATGCTGAACAAAGTGTAAAAACCAGAAAAGCAGGACAGGCCATGGAGACATGGGAGCCTTGCTACGCTGATGGGCGGGATGTAAATTGCCAACAGGCACTCTGGAGAAGAGTACGGTGTGTCCTGAAACAAGTAATAAACACAGCGTAGAGAGCATAGGGCACTTCCACTCATGGGCGTATAAATTGGGAAAAGTAAAAATCAACAAGACACAGGCACCCTAAAGTTTACGGCTGCTCTGTTTCCAAGAATCTCCACTTCGGTACACCTTCAATATCCCAGGAAAGAGAAAAATGGATAAAGAAATGGTGGTACTTGGCACAATGGAATATCACTCAGCCATGAAATCAATCTCATAAGGCTACTTAGCAGCATGATGAGTGGATTTAGGTACGATGATTCTAAGTGAAATAAGTCACACAGAAAAAGACACTTATCCTAAGAGATCGCTTATAGAGAGAATGTCAAAATCGCTACACTTGAGCTGAATTACAAAACAAAATAGAGTCACACCTTTAGAAGACACACTATGGCTGCTTAACGGGAAAGGTGAGGTGGGGTGAGGCATAAAACAAGGGTTTGAAATTAGCTCAGAGACCGCTCCATAAGCCAAATATGTAATAGACAAGTCCTACTCCCTGCTCAGTGAACTGGACTCAACACACCCTAGTCACCACACAAGAATATATCTGACTAGTAAGAATCTGAAAACCTATGTATCGATATCTCTCTGCAAGTGAATCAAGAGGGTGTAAAGCAGCATCAACACAGCAGGGAAAAGCAGCCAAGCCCGATTCTAAACATAAATTACTTAAAAAAACCCACAAAACAAAGACAGTTAAAGAGAGAGAAATTCTTACAAAATCCATTCAGGGTCTATGATGCAACCTGGATTGACCATATGTAGACCCACAGCTGGATGAGACATAAGGCTGGACACTCTTGGGGCTGAGAGGATTGGTGAGGTTGGGTGAGCAAACCCAGATACTTTAAAGTAACACTGCTGGGAACACACCCCATGGGTCTCAAATCTCCAGGTACAAGGGCATCTTCCTACATCAAAACATGCATGGGAAACCCAGAAGATGGTATGCCATGAGATCGGGAAAGGTTTCTAAAACGCACCTCATTTCTCCTCTCCTTGTGCTCGGGTTCGCCATTCCAGCCGCTTGACTAACCATCTCCCTACTTGGAGAATCAGCACCTTTAACCTCCTGATTGTACAGGTTGCAATTTGTCCTGAGGATGAACGGGAAGACGCGGAACCAACGAGAGACGAGCCCTCGGTGTTGGGACAGGCATAGGTCACTCCATTTTCCCATCAGGAAGAAGAATGAACCACAGGCTCAGCCTGCCCCCCAGAACCAAAATAGGGCCTGAAGCAAACCTACGCTTTTGCGGCCAGCTCCCAAAAAAGCGAGGAGACAAATGGAGCTCAGGGGCACTGCAATTCACAAACGTGCAGAGTTATAAATGAGAACTCTCGTCCACAAATATATTGAGGGAAGGCAACGAAGAGGATTTGAAAGCAAGGCAGATTTGCAGGAAACAGATTTCAGGAGGTAGATTCGACTCGCCTTTAAAGCACATGAAAAGCGGCAAAACTTTGACAATGATGCCCTTGGCCAAAAAGGGCGTATGCGTTTTTTCCTGAATATATTCAGGAAAAATCGCATACGCCCTTTTTGGCCAACCAAGCAAGCCGGAAGGGCAAATCAGCGCTACAAAGAAGTCTCGCTTGCCCTCGGTCAAAAGGGCCATGCTGAACAAAGTGTAAAAACCAGAAAAGCAGGACAGGCCATGGAGACATGGGAGCCTTGCTACGCTGATGGGCGGGATGTAAATTGCCAACAGGCACTCTGGAGAAGAGTACGGTGTGTCCTGAAACAAGTAATAAACACAGCGTAGAGAGCATAGGGCAATTCCACTCATGGGCGTATAAATTGGGAAAAATAAAAATCAACAAGACACAGGCACCCTAAAGTTTACGGCTGCTCTGTTTCCAAGAATCTCCGCTTCGGTACACCTTCAATATCCCAGGAAAGAGAAAAATGGATAAAGAAATGGTGATACTTGGCACAATGGAATATCACTCAGCCATGAAATCAATGTCAAAAGGCTAGTTAGAAGCATGATGAGTGGATTTAGGTACGATGATTCTAAGTGAAATAAGTCACACAGAAAAAGGCACTTATCCTAAGATATCGCTTATAGAGGGAATGTCAAAATCGCTACACTTGAACTGGATTACAAAACAGAACAGAGGCACACCTTTAGAAGACACACTATGGCTGCTTAACCGGAAAGGTGAGGTGGGGTGATGCATAAAACAAGGGTTTGAAATTAGCTCAGACACCGCTCCATAAGCCAAATATGTACTAGACAAGGCCTACTCCCTGCTCAGTGAACTGGACTCAACACCCCCTAGTCACCGCACAATAATATATCTGACTAGTATGAATCTGAAAACCTATGTATCGATATCTCTCTGCAAGTGAATCAAGAGGGTGTAAAGCGGCATAAACACAGCAGGGAAAAGCAGCCAAACCCCATTCTAAACATACATTACTTTAAAAAACCCACAAAGCAAAGACAGTGAAAGAGAGAGAAATTCTTACAAAATCCGTTCAGGGTCTCTGATGCAACCTGGATTGACCATATCTAGACCCACAGCTGGATGAGACATAAGGCTGGACACTCTTGGGGCTGAGAGGATTGGTGAGGTTGGGTGAGCAAATGCAGATACTTTAAAGTAATACCGCGGGGGACCCACCCCATGGGTCTCAAATCTCCAGGTAAAAGGGAATCTTCCTACATCAAAACATGCATGGGAAACCCAGAAGATGGTATGCCGTGATATCGGGAAAGGTTTCTAAAACGCACCTCATTTCTCCTCTCCTTGTGCTCGGGTTCGCCATTCCAGCCGCTTGACTAACCATCTCCCTACTTGGAGAATCAGCACCTTTAACCTCCTGTTTCGTCCAGGTTGCAATTTGTCCTGAGGATGAACGGGAAGACGCGGAACCAATGAGAGACGAGCCCTAGGTGTTGGGACAGGCATAGGTCACTCCATTTTCCCATCAGGAAGAAGAATGAACCACAGGCTCAGCCTGCCCCCCAGAACCAAAATAGGGCCTGAAGCAATCCTGCGTTTTGCGGCCAGCTCCCAAAAAAGCGAGGAGACAAATGGAGCTCAGGGGCACTGCAATTCACAAACGTGCAGAGTTATAAATGAGAACTCTCGTCCACAAATATATTGAGGGAAGGCAACGAAGAGGATTTGAAAGCAAGGCAGATTTGCAGGAAACAGATTTCAGGAGGTAGATTCGACTCGCCTTTAAAGCACATGAAAAGCGGCAAAACTTTGACAATGATGCCCTTGGCCAAAAAGGGCGTATGCGTTTTTTCCTGAATATATTCAGGAAAAAACGCATACGCCCTTTTTGGCCAACCAAGCAAGCCGGAAGGGCAAATCAGCGCTACAAAGAAGTCTCGCTTGCCCTCGGTCAAAAGGGCCATGCTGAACAAAGTGTAAAAACCAGAAAAGCAGGACAGGCCATGGAGACATGGGAGCCTTGCTACGCTGATGGGCGGGATGTAAATTGCCAACAGGCACTCTGGAGAAGAGTACGGTGTGTCCTGAAACAAGTAAGAAACACAGCATAGAGAGCATAGGGCACTTCCACTCATGGGCGTATAAATTGGGAAAACTAAAAATCAACAAGACACAGGCATCCTAAAGTTTACGGCTGCTCTGTTTCCAAGAATCTCCGCTTCGGTACACCTTCAATATCCCAGGAAAGAGAAAAATGGATAAAGAAATGGTGGTACTTGGCACAATGGAATATCACTCAGCCATGAAATCAATGTCATAAGGCTACTTAGCAGCATGATGAGTGGATTTAGGTACGATGATTCTAAGTGAAATAAGTCACCCAGAAAAAGGCACTTATCCTAAGATATCGCTTATAGAGGGAATGCCAAAATCGCTACACTTGAACTGAATTACAAAACAGAACAGAGGCACACCTTTAGAAGACACACTATGGCTACTTAACCGGAAAGGTGAGGTGGGGTGATGCATAAAACAAGGGTTTGAAATTAGCTCAGACACCGCTCCATAAGCCAAATATGTACTAGACAAGGCCTACTCCCTGCTCAGTGAACTGGACTCAACACCCCCTAGTCACCGCACAAGAATATATCTGACTAGTATGAATCTCAAAAACCTATGTATCGATATCTCTCTGCAAGTGAATCAAGAGGGTGTAAAGCGGCATAAACACAGCAGGGAAAAGCAGCCAAACCCCATTCTAAACATACATTACTTTAAAAAACCCACAAAGCAAAGACAGTGAAAGAGAGAGAAATTCTTACAAAATCCGTTCAGGGTATCTGATGCAACCTGGATTGACCATATCTAGACCCACAGCTGGATGAGACATAAGGCTGGACACTCTTGGGGCTGAGAGGATTGGTGAGGTTGGGTGAGCAAATGCAGATACTTTAAAGTAATACCCCGGGGTACCCACCCCATGGGTCTCAAATCTCCAGGTACAAGGGAATCTTCCTACATCAAAACATGCATGGGAAACCCAGAAGATGGTATGCCGTGAGATCGGGAAAAGTTTCTAAAACGCACCTCATTTCTCCTCTCCTTGTGCTCGGGTTCGCCATTCCAGCCGCTTGACTAACCATCTCCCTACTTGGAGAATCAGCACCTTTAACCTCCAGTTTCGTCCAGGTTGCAATTTGTCCTGAGGATGAACGGGAAGACGGGGAACCAACGAGAGACTAGCCCTAGGTGTTGGGACAGGCAGAGGTCACTCCATTTTCCCATCAGGAAGAAGAATGAACCACAGGCTCATCCTGGCCCCCAGAACCAAAATAGGGCCTGAAGCAATCCTGCGCTTTTGCGGCCAGCTCCCAAAAAAGCGAGGAGACAAATGGAGCTCAGGGGCACTGCAATTCACAAACGTGCAGAGTTATAAATGAGAACTCTCGTCCACAAATATATTGAGGGAAGGCAACGAAGAGGATTTGAAAGCAAGGCAGATTTGCAGGAAACAGATTTCAGGAGGTAGATTCGACTCGCCTTTAAAGCACATGAAAAGCGGCAAAACGTTGACAATGATGCCCTTGGCCAAAAAGGGCGTATGCGTTTTTTCCTGAATATATTCAGGAAAAAACGCATACGCCCTTTTTGGCCAACCAAGCAAGCCGGAAGGGCAAATCAGCGCTACAAAGAAGTCTCGCTTGCCCTCGGTCAAAAGGGCCATGCTGAACAAAGTGTAAAAACCAGAAAAGCAGGACAGGCCATGGAGACATGGGAACCTTGCTACGCTGATGGGCGGGATGTAAATTGCCAACAGGCACTCTGGAGAAGAGTACGGTGTGTCCTGAAACAAGTAATAACCACAGCGTAGAGAGCATAGGGCACTTCCACTCATGGGCGTATAAATTGGGAAAACTAAAAATCAACAAGACATAGGCACCCTAAAGTTTACGGCTGCTCTCTTTCCAAGAATCTCCGCTTCGGTACACCTTCAATATCCCAGGAAAGAGAAAAATGGATAAAGAAATGGTGGTACTTGGCACAATGGAATATCACTCAGCCATGAAATCAATGTCATAAGGCTAGTTAGCAGCATGATGAGTGGATTTAGGTACGATGATTCTAAGTGAAATAAGTCACACAGAAAAAGACACTTATCCTAAGATATCGCTTTTAGGGGGAATGTCAAAATCGCTACACTTGAACTGAATTACAAAACAGAACATAGTCACACCTTTAGAAGACACACTATGGCTGCTTAACGGGAAAGGTGAGGTGGGGTGATGCATAAAACAAGGGTTTGAAATTAGCTCAGAGACCGCTCCATAAGCCAAATATGTACTAGACAAGGCCTACTCCCTGCTCAGTGAACTGGACTCAACACCCCCTAGTCACCGCACAATAATATATCTGACTAGTATGAATCTGAAAACCTATGTATCGATATCTCTCTGCAAGTGAATCAAGAGGGTGAAAAGCGGCATAAACACAGCAGGGAAAAGCAGCCAAACCCCATTCTAAACATACATTACTTTAAAAAACCCACAAAGCAAAGACAGTGAAAGAGAGAGAAATTCTTACAAAATCCGTTCAGGGTCTCTGATGCAACCTGGATTGACCATATCTAGACCCACAGCTGGATGAGCCATAAGGCTGGACACTCTTGGGGCTGAGAGGATTGGTGAGGTTGGGTGAGCAAACGCAGATACTTTAAAGTAACACTGCGGGGAACACACCCCATGGGTCTCAAATCTCCAGGTACAAGGGCATCTTCCTACATCAAAACATGCATGGGAAACCCAGAAGATGGTATGCCATGAGATCGGGAAAGGTTTCTAAAACGCACCTCATTTCTCCCCTCCTTGTGCTCGGGTTCGCCATTCCAGCCGCTTGACTAACCATCTCCCTACTTGGAGAATCAGCACCTTTAACCTCCTGATTGTACAGGTTGCAATCTGTCCTGAGGATGAACGGGAAGACGCAGAACCAACGAGAGACGAGCCCTAGGTGTTGGGACAGGCATAGGTCACTCCATTTTCCCATCAGGAAGAAGAATGAACCACAGGCTCAGCCTGCCCCCCAGAACCAAAATAGGGCCTGAAGCAATCCTGCGCTTTTGCGGCCAGCTCCCAAAAAAGCGAGGAGACAAATGGAGCTCAGGGGCACTGCAATTCACAAACGTGCAGAGTTATAAATGAGAACTCTCGTCCACAAATATATTGAGGGAAGGCAACGAAGAGGATTTGAAAGCAAGGCAGATTTGCAGGAAACAGATTTCAGGAGGTAGATTCGACTCGCCTTTAAAGCACATGAAAAGCGGCAAAACGTTGACAATGATGCCCTTGGCCAAAAAGGGCGTATGCGTTTTTTCCTGAATATATTCAGGAAAAAACGCATACGCCCTTTTTGGCCAACCAAGCAAGCCGGAAGGGCAAATCAGCGCTACAAAGAAGTTTTGCTTGCCCTCGGTCAAAAGGGTCATGCTGAACAAAGTGTAAAAACCAGAAAAGCAGGACAGGCCATGGAGACATGGGAGCCTTGCTACGCTGATGGGCGGGATGTAAATTGCCAACAGGCACTCTGGAGAAGAGTGCGGTGTGTCCTGAAACAAGTAATAAACACAGCGTAGAGAGCATAGGGCACTTCCACTCAAGGGCGTATAAATTGGGAAAACTAAAAATCAACAAGACACAGGCACCCTAAAGTTTACGGCTGCTCTGTTTCCAAGAACCTCCGCTTCGGAACACCTTCAATATCCCAGGAAAGAGAAAAATGGATAAAGAAATGGTGGTACTTGGCACAATGGAATATCACTCAGCCATGAAATCAATGTCATAAGGCTAGTTAGCAGCATGATGAGTGGATTTAGGTACGATGATTCTAAGTGAAATAAGTCACACAGAAAAAGACACTTATCCTAAGATATCGCTTATAGAGGGAATGTCAAAATCGCTACACTTGAACTGAATTACAAAACAGAACAGAGGCACACCTTTAGAAGACACACTATGGCTGCTTAACGGGAAAGGTGAGGTGGGGTGATGCATAAAACAAGGGTTTGAAATTATCTCAGACACCGCTCCATAAGCCAAATATGTACTAGACAAGGCCTACTCCCTGCTCAGTGAACTGGACTCAACACCCCCTAGTCACCGCACAAGAATATATCTGACTAGTATGAATCTGAAAACCTATGTATCGATATCTCTCTGCAAGTGAATCAAGAGGGTGTAAAGCGGCATAAACACAGCAGGGAAAAGCAGCCAAACCCCATTCTGAACATACATTACTTTAAAAAACCCACAAAGCAAAGACAGTGAAAGAGAGAGAAATTCTTACAAAATCCGTTCAGGGTCTATGATGCAACCTGGATTGACCATATCTAGACCCACAGCTGGATGAGACATAAGGCTGGACACTCTTGGGGCTGAGAGGATTGGTGAGGTTGGTTGAGCAAATGCAGATACTTTAAAGTAATACCACGGGGTACCCACCCCATGGGTCTCAAATCTCCAGGTACAAGGGAATCTTCCTACATCAAAACATGCATGGGAAACCCAGAAGATGGTATGCCGTGAGATCGGGAAAGGTTTCTAAAACGCACCTCATTTCTCCTCTCCTTGTTCTCGGGTTCGCCATTCCAGCCGCTTGACTAACCATCTCCCTACTTGGAGAATCAGCACCTTTAACCTCCTGTTTCGTCCAGGTTGCAATTTGTCCTGAGGATGAACGGGAAGACGCAGAACCAACGAGAGACGAGCCCTAGGTGTTTGGACAGGCATAGGTGACTCCATTTTCCCATCAGGAAGAAGAATGAACCACAGGCTCAGCCTGCCCCCCAGAACCAAAATAGGGCCTGAAGCAATCATGCGCTTTTGCGGCCAGCTCCCAAAAAAGCGAGGAGACAAATGGAGCTCAGGGGCACTGCAATTCACAAACGTGCAGAGTTATAAATGAGAACTATCGTCCACAAATATATTGAGGGAAGGCAACGAAGAGGATTTGAAAGCAAGGCAGATTTGCAGGAAACAGATTTCAGGAGGTAGATTCGACTCGCCTTTAAAGCACATGAAAAGCGGCAAAACGTTGACAATGATGCCCTTGGCCAAAAAGGGCGTATGCGTTTTTTCCTGAATATATTCAGGAAAAAACGCATACGCCCTTTTTGGCCAACCAAGCAAGCCGGAAGGGCAAATCAGCGCTACAAAGAAGTCTCGCTTGCCCTCGGTCAAAAGGGCCATGCTGAACAAAGTGTAAAAACCAGAAAAGCAGGACAGGCCATGGAGACATGGGAGCCTTGCTACGCTGATGGGCGGGATGTAAATTGCCAACAGGCACTCTGGAGAAGAGTACGGTGTGTCCTGAAACAAGTAATAAACACAGCGTAGAGAGCATAGGGCACTTCCACTCATGGGCGTATAAATTGGGAAAAGTAAAAATCAACAAGACACAGGCACCCTAAAGTTTACGGCTGCTCTGTTTCCTAGAACCTCCGCTTCGGTACACCTTCAATATCCCAGGAAAGAGAAAAATGGATAAAGAAATGGTGGTACTTGGCACAATGGAATATCACTCAGCCATGAAATCAATGTCATAAGGCTAGTTAGCAGCATGATGAGTGGATTTAGGTACGATGATTCTAAGTGAAATAAGTGACACAGAAAAAGGCCCTTATCCTAAGATATCGCTTATAGAGGGAATGTCAAAATCACTACACTTGAACTGAATTACAAAACAGAACAGAGGCACACCTTTAGAAGACACACTATGGCTGCTTAACGGGAAAGGTGAGGTGGGGTGATGCATAAAACAAGGGTTTGAAATTAGCTCAGAGACCGCTCCATAAGGCAAATATGTAATACACAAGGCCTACTCCCTGCTCAGTGAACTGGACTCAACACACCCTAGTCACCACACAAGAATATATCTGACTAGTAAGAATCTGAAAACCTATGTATCGATATCTCTCTGCAAGTGAATCAAGAGGGTGTAAAGCGGCAACAACACAGCAGGGAAAAGCAGCCAAGCCCGATTCTAAACATAAATTACTTTAAAAAACCCACAAAACAAAGACAGTTAAAGAGAGAGAAATTCTTACAAAATCCATTCAGGGTATATGATGCAACCTGGATTGACCATATCTAGACCCACAGCTGGATGAGACATAAGGCTGGACACTCTTGGGGCTGAGAGGATTGGTGAGGTTGGGTGAGCAAACCCAGATACATTAAAGTAACACCGCGGGGAACACACCCCATGGGTCTCAAATCTCCAGGTACAAGGGCATCTTCCTACATCAAAACATGCATGGGAAACCCAGAAGATGGTATGCCGTGAGATCGGGAAAGGTTTCTAAAACGCACCTCATTTCTCCTCTCCTTGTTCTCGGGTTCGCCATTCCAGCCGCTTGACTAACCATCTCCCTACTTGGAGAATCAGCACCTTTAACCTCCTGTTTCGTCCAGGTTGCAATTTGTCCTGAGGATGAACGGGAAGACGCAGAACCAATGAGAGACGAGCCCTAGGTGTTTGGACAGGCATAGGTGACTCCATTTTCCCATCAGGAAGAAGAATGAACCACAGGCTCAGCCTGCCCCCCAGAACCAAAATAGGGCCTGAAGCAATCCTGCGCTTTTGCGGCCAGCTCCCAAAAAAGCGAGGAGACAAATGGAGCTCAGGGGCACTGCAATTCACAAACGTGCAGAGTTATAAATGAGAACTCTCGTCCACAAATATATTGAGGGAAGGCAACGAAGAGGATTTGAAAGCAAGGCAGATTTGCAGGAAACAGATTTCAGGAGGTAGATTCGACTCGCCTTTAAAGCACATGAAAAGCGGCAAAACGTTGACAATGATGCCCTTGGCCAAAAAGGGCGTATGCGTTTTTTCCTGAATATATTCAGGAAAAAACGCATACGCCCTTTTTGGCCAACCAAGCAAGCCGGAAGGGCAAATCAGCGCTACAAAGAAGTCTCGCTTGCCCTCGGTCAAAAGGGCCATGCTGAACAAAGTGTAAAAACCAGAAAAGCAGGACAGGCCATGGAGACATGGGAGCCTTGCTACGCTGATGGGCGGGATGTAAATTGCCAACAGGCACTCTGGAGAAGAGTACGGTGTGTCCTGAAACAAGTAATAAACACAGCGTAGAGAGCATAGGGCACTTCCACTCATGGGCGTATAAATTGGGAAAACTAAAAATCAACAAGACACAGGCACCCTAAAGTTTACGGCTGCTCTGTTTCCTAGAACCTCCGCTTCGGTACACCTTCAATATCCCAGGAAAGAGAAAAATGGATAAAGAAATGGTGGTACTTGGCACAATGGAATATCACTCAGCCATGAAATCAATGTCAAAAGGCTAGTTAGCAGCATGATGAGTGGATTTAGGTACGATGATTCTAAGTGAAATAAGTCACACAGAAAAAGGCCCTTATCCTAAGATATCGCTTATAGAGGGAATGTCAAAATCGCTACACTTGAACTGAATTACAAAACAGAACAGAGGCACACCTTTAGAAGACACACTATGGCTGCTTAACGGGAAAGGTGAGGTGGGGTGATGCATAAAACAAGGGTTTGAAATTAGCTCAGAGACCGCTCCATAAGGCAAATATGTAATACACAAGGCCTACTCCCTGCTCAGTGAACTGGATTCAACACACCCTAGTCACCACACAAGAATATATCTGACTAGTAAGAATCTGAAAACCTATGTATCGATATCTCTCTGCAAGTGAATCAAGAGGGTGTAAAGCGGCAACAACACAGCAGGGAAAAGCAGCCAAGCCCGATTCTAAACATAAATTACTTTAAAAAACCCACAAAACAAAGACAGTTAAAGAGAGAGAAATTCTTACAAAATCCATTCAGGGTCTATGATGCAACCTGGATTGACCATATCTAGACCCACAGCTGGATGAGACATAAGGCTGGACACTCTTGGGGCTGAGAGGATTGGTGAGGTTGGGTGAGCAAACCCAGATACTTTAAAGTAACACCGCGGGGAACACACCCCATGGGTCTCAAATCTCCAGGTACAAGGGCATCTTCCTACATCAAAACATGCATGGGAAACCCAGAAGATGGTATGCCGTGAGATCGGGAAAGGTTTCTAAAACGCACCTCATTTCTCCTCTCCTTGTTCTCGGGTTCGCCATTCCAGCCGCTTGACTAACCATCTCCCTACTTGGAGAATCAGCACCTTTAACCTCCTGTTTCGTCCAGGTTGCAATTTGTCCTGAGGATGAACGGGAAGACGGGGAACCAACGAGAGACTAGCCCTAGGTGTTGGGACAGGCACAGGTCACTCCATTTTCCCATCAGGAAGAAGAATGAACCACAGGCTCAGCCTGCCCCCCAGAACCAAAATAGGGCCTGAAGCAATCCTGCGCTTTTGCGGCCAGCTCCCAAAAAAGCGAGGAGACAAATGGAGCTCAGGGGCACTGCAATTCACAAACGTGCAGAGTTATAAATGAGAACTCTCGTCCACAAATATATTGAGGGAAGGCAACGAAGAGGATTTGAAAGCAAGGCAGATTTGCAGGAAACAGATTTCAGGAGGTAGATTCGACTCGCCTTTAAAGCACATGAAAAGCGGCAAAACGTTGACAATGATGCCCTTGGCCAAAAAGGGCGTATGCGTTTTTTCCTGAATATATTCAGGAAAAAACGCATACGCCCTTTTTGGCCAACCAAGCAAGCTGGAAGGGCAAATCAGCGCTACAAAGAAGTCTCGCTTGCCCTCGGTCAAAAAGGCCATGCTGAACAAAGTGTAAAAACCAGAAAAGCAGGACAGGCCATGGAGACATGGGAGCCTTGCTACGCTGATGGGCGGGATGTAAATTGCCAACAGGCACTCTGGAGAAGAGTACGGTGTGTCCTGAAACAAGTAATAAACACAGCGTAGAGAGCATAGGGCACTTCCACTCATGGGCGTATAAATTGGGAAAAGTAAAAATCAACAAGACACAGGCACCCTAAAGTTTACGGCTGCTCTGTTTCCAAGAATCTCCACTTCGGTACACCTTCAATATCCCAGGAAAGAGAAAAATGGATAAAGAAATGGTGGTACTTGGCACAATGGAATATCACTCAGCCATGAAATCAATCTCATAAGGCTACTTAGCAGCATGATGAGTGGATTTAGGTACGATGATTCTAAGTGAAATAAGTCACACAGAAAAAGACACTTATCCTAAGAGATCGCTTATAGAGAGAATGTCAAAATCGCTACACTTGAGCTGAATTACAAAACAAAATAGAGTCACACCTTTAGAAGACACACTATGGCTGCTTAACGGGAAAGGTGAGGTGGGGTGAGGCATAAAACAAGGGTTTGAAATTAGCTCAGAGACCGCTCCATAAGCCAAATATGTAATAGACAAGTCCTACTCCCTGCTCAGTGAACTGGACTCAACACACCCTAGTCACCACACAAGAATATATCTGACTAGTAAGAATCTGAAAACCTATGTATCGATATCTCTCTGCAAGTGAATCAAGAGGGTGTAAAGCAGCATCAACACAGCAGGGAAAAGCAGCCAAGCCCGATTCTAAACATAAATTACTTAAAAAAACCCACAAAACAAAGACAGTTAAAGAGAGAGAAATTCTTACAAAATCCATTCAGGGTCTATGATGCAACCTGGATTGACCATATGTAGACCCACAGCTGGATGAGACATAAGGCTGGACACTCTTGGGGCTGAGAGGATTGGTGAGGTTGGGTGAGCAAACCCAGATACTTTAAAGTAACACTGCTGGGAACACACCCCATGGGTCTCAAATCTCCAGGTACAAGGGCATCTTCCTACATCAAAACATGCATGGGAAACCCAGAAGATGGTATGCCATGAGATCGGGAAAGGTTTCTAAAACGCACCTCATTTCTCCTCTCCTTGTGCTCGGGTTCGCCATTCCAGCCGCTTGACTAACCATCTCCCTACTTGGAGAATCAGCACCTTTAACCTCCTGATTGTACAGGTTGCAATTTGTCCTGAGGATGAACGGGAAGACGCGGAACCAACGAGAGACGAGCCCTCGGTGTTGGGACAGGCATAGGTCACTCCATTTTCCCATCAGGAAGAAGAATGAACCACAGGCTCAGCCTGCCCCCCAGAACCAAAATAGGGCCTGAAGCAAACCTACGCTTTTGCGGCCAGCTCCCAAAAAAGCGAGGAGACAAATGGAGCTCAGGGGCACTGCAATTCACAAACGTGCAGAGTTATAAATGAGAACTCTCGTCCACAAATATATTGAGGGAAGGCAACGAAGAGGATTTGAAAGCAAGGCAGATTTGCAGGAAACAGATTTCAGGAGGTAGATTCGACTCGCCTTTAAAGCACATGAAAAGCGGCAAAACTTTGACAATGATGCCCTTGGCCAAAAAGGGCGTATGCGTTTTTTCCTGAATATATTCAGGAAAAATCGCATACGCCCTTTTTGGCCAACCAAGCAAGCCGGAAGGGCAAATCAGCGCTACAAAGAAGTCTCGCTTGCCCTCGGTCAAAAGGGCCATGCTGAACAAAGTGTAAAAACCAGAAAAGCAGGACAGGCCATGGAGACATGGGAGACTTGCTACGCTGATGGGCGGGATGTAAATTGCCAACAGGCACTCTGGAGAAGAGTACGGTGTGTCCTGAAACAAGTAATAAACACAGCGTAGAGAGCATAGGGCAATTCCACTCATGGGCGTATAAATTGGGAAAAATAAAAATCAACAAGACACAGGCACCCTAAAGTTTACGGCTGCTCTGTTTCCAAGAATCTCCGCTTCGGTACACCTTCAATATCCCAGGAAAGAGAAAAATGGATAAAGAAATGGTGATACTTGGCACAATGGAATATCACTCAGCCATGAAATCAATGTCAAAAGGCTAGTTAGAAGCATGATGAGTGGATTTAGGTACGATGATTCTAAGTGAAATAAGTCACACAGAAAAAGGCACTTATCCTAAGATATCGCTTATAGAGGGAATGTCAAAATCGCTACACTTGAACTGGATTACAAAACAGAACAGAGGCACACCTTTAGAAGACACACTATGGCTGCTTAACCGGAAAGGTGAGGTGGGGTGATGCATAAAACAAGGGTTTGAAATTAGCTCAGACACCGCTCCATAAGCCAAATATGTACTAGACAAGGCCTACTCCCTGCTCAGTGAACTGGACTCAACACCCCCTAGTCACCGCACAATAATATATCTGACTAGTATGAATCTGAAAACCTATGTATCGATATCTCTCTGCAAGTGAATCAAGAGGGTGTAAAGCGGCATAAACACAGCAGGGAAAAGCAGCCAAACCCCATTCTAAACATACATTACTTTAAAAAACCCACAAAGCAAAGACAGTGAAAGAGAGAGAAATTCTTACAAAATCCGTTCAGGGTCTCTGATGCAACCTGGATTGACCATATCTAGACCCACAGCTGGATGAGACATAAGGCTGGACACTCTTGGGGCTGAGAGGATTGGTGAGGTTGGGTGAGCAAATGCAGATACTTTAAAGTAATACCGCGGGGGACCCACCCCATGGGTCTCAAATCTCCAGGTAAAAGGGAATCTTCCTACATCAAAACATGCATGGGAAACCCAGAAGATGGTATGCCGTGATATCGGGAAAGGTTTCTAAAACGCACCTCATTTCTCCTCTCCTTGTGCTCGGGTTCGCCATTCCAGCCGCTTGACTAACCATCTCCCTACTTGGAGAATCAGCACCTTTAACCTCCTGTTTCGTCCAGGTTGCAATTTGTCCTGAGGATGAACGGGAAGACGCGGAACCAATGAGAGACGAGCCCTAGGTGTTGGGACAGGCATAGGTCACTCCATTTTCCCATCAGGAAGAAGAATGAACCACAGGCTCAGCCTGCCCCCCAGAACCAAAATAGGGCCTGAAGCAATCCTGCGTTTTGCGGCCAGCTCCCAAAAAAGCGAGGAGACAAATGGAGCTCAGGGGCACTGCAATTCACAAACGTGCAGAGTTATAAATGAGAACTCTCGTCCACAAATATATTGAGGGAAGGCAACGAAGAGGATTTGAAAGCAAGGCAGATTTGCAGGAAACAGATTTCAGGAGGTAGATTCGACTCGCCTTTAAAGCACATGAAAAGCGGCAAAACTTTGACAATGATGCCCTTGGCCAAAAAGGGCGTATGCGTTTTTTCCTGAATATATTCAGGAAAAAACGCATACGCCCTTTTTGGCCAACCAAGCAAGCCGGAAGGGCAAATCAGCGCTACAAAGAAGTCTCGCTTGCCCTCGGTCAAAAGGGCCATGCTGAACAAAGTGTAAAAACCAGAAAAGCAGGACAGGCCATGGAGACATGGGAGCCTTGCTACGCTGATGGGCGGGATGTAAATTGCCAACAGGCACTCTGGAGAAGAGTACGGTGTGTCCTGAAACAAGTAAGAAACACAGCATAGAGAGCATAGGGCACTTCCACTCATGGGCGTATAAATTGGGAAAACTAAAAATCAACAAGACACAGGCATCCTAAAGTTTACGGCTGCTCTGTT
This sequence comes from Eubalaena glacialis, assembly GCF_028564815.1. Lineage (NCBI taxonomy): Eukaryota > Metazoa > Chordata > Mammalia > Artiodactyla > Balaenidae > Eubalaena > Eubalaena glacialis. The sequence continues at coordinate 783,952 of NW_026871326.1, forward strand.
TCCAAGAATCTCCGCTTCGGTACACCTTCAATATCCCAGGAAAGAGAAAAATGGATAAAGAAATGGTGGTACTTGGCACAATGGAATATCACTCAGCCATGAAATCAATGTCATAAGGCTACTTAGCAGCATGATGAGTGGATTTAGGTACGATGATTCTAAGTGAAATAAGTCACCCAGAAAAAGGCACTTATCCTAAGATATCGCTTATAGAGGGAATGCCAAAATCGCTACACTTGAACTGAATTACAAAACAGAACAGAGGCACACCTTTAGAAGACACACTATGGCTACTTAACCGGAAAGGTGAGGTGGGGTGATGCATAAAACAAGGGTTTGAAATTAGCTCAGACACCGCTCCATAAGCCAAATATGTACTAGACAAGGCCTACTCCCTGCTCAGTGAACTGGACTCAACACCCCCTAGTCACCGCACAAGAATATATCTGACTAGTATGAATCTCAAAAACCTATGTATCGATATCTCTCTGCAAGTGAATCAAGAGGGTGTAAAGCGGCATAAACACAGCAGGGAAAAGCAGCCAAACCCCATTCTAAACATACATTACTTTAAAAAACCCACAAAGCAAAGACAGTGAAAGAGAGAGAAATTCTTACAAAATCCGTTCAGGGTATCTGATGCAACCTGGATTGACCATATCTAGACCCACAGCTGGATGAGACATAAGGCTGGACACTCTTGGGGCTGAGAGGATTGGTGAGGTTGGGTGAGCAAATGCAGATACTTTAAAGTAATACCCCGGGGTACCCACCCCATGGGTCTCAAATCTCCAGGTACAAGGGAATCTTCCTACATCAAAACATGCATGGGAAACCCAGAAGATGGTATGCCGTGAGATCGGGAAAAGTTTCTAAAACGCACCTCATTTCTCCTCTCCTTGTGCTCGGGTTCGCCATTCCAGCCGCTTGACTAACCATCTCCCTACTTGGAGAATCAGCACCTTTAACCTCCAGTTTCGTCCAGGTTGCAATTTGTCCTGAGGATGAACGGGAAGACGGGGAACCAACGAGAGACTAGCCCTAGGTGTTGGGACAGGCAGAGGTCACTCCATTTTCCCATCAGGAAGAAGAATGAACCACAGGCTCATCCTGGCCCCCAGAACCAAAATAGGGCCTGAAGCAATCCTGCGCTTTTGCGGCCAGCTCCCAAAAAAGCGAGGAGACAAATGGAGCTCAGGGGCACTGCAATTCACAAACGTGCAGAGTTATAAATGAGAACTCTCGTCCACAAATATATTGAGGGAAGGCAACGAAGAGGATTTGAAAGCAAGGCAGATTTGCAGGAAACAGATTTCAGGAGGTAGATTCGACTCGCCTTTAAAGCACATGAAAAGCGGCAAAACGTTGACAATGATGCCCTTGGCCAAAAAGGGCGTATGCGTTTTTTCCTGAATATATTCAGGAAAAAACGCATACGCCCTTTTTGGCCAACCAAGCAAGCCGGAAGGGCAAATCAGCGCTACAAAGAAGTCTCGCTTGCCCTCGGTCAAAAGGGCCATGCTGAACAAAGTGTAAAAACCAGAAAAGCAGGACAGGCCATGGAGACATGGGAACCTTGCTACGCTGATGGGCGGGATGTAAATTGCCAACAGGCACTCTGGAGAAGAGTACGGTGTGTCCTGAAACAAGTAATAACCACAGCGTAGAGAGCATAGGGCACTTCCACTCATGGGCGTATAAATTGGGAAAACTAAAAATCAACAAGACATAGGCACCCTAAAGTTTACGGCTGCTCTCTTTCCAAGAATCTCCGCTTCGGTACACCTTCAATATCCCAGGAAAGAGAAAAATGGATAAAGAAATGGTGGTACTTGGCACAATGGAATATCACTCAGCCATGAAATCAATGTCATAAGGCTAGTTAGCAGCATGATGAGTGGATTTAGGTACGATGATTCTAAGTGAAATAAGTCACACAGAAAAAGACACTTATCCTAAGATATCGCTTTTAGGGGGAATGTCAAAATCGCTACACTTGAACTGAATTACAAAACAGAACATAGTCACACCTTTAGAAGACACACTATGGCTGCTTAACGGGAAAGGTGAGGTGGGGTGATGCATAAAACAAGGGTTTGAAATTAGCTCAGAGACCGCTCCATAAGCCAAATATGTACTAGACAAGGCCTACTCCCTGCTCAGTGAACTGGACTCAACACACCCTAGTCACCACACAAGAATATATCTGACTAGTAAGAATCTGAAAACCTATGTATCGATATCTCTCTGCAAGTGAATCAAGAGGGTGTAAAGCGGCATCAACACAGCAGGGAAAAGCAGCCAAGCCCGATTCTAAACATACATTACTTTAAAAAACCCACAAAAGATAGACAGTGAAAGAGAGAGAAATTCTTACAAAATCCGTTCAGGGTCTATGATGCAACCTGGATTGACCATATCTAGACCCACAGCTGGATGAGACATAAGGCTGGACACTCTTGGGGCTGAGCGGATTGGTGAGGTTGGGTGAGAAATGCAGATACTTTAAAGTAACACTGCTGGGAACAGACCCCATGGGTCTCAAATCTCCAGGTACAAGGGCATCTTCCTACATCAAAACATGCATGGGAAACCCAGAAGATGGTATGCCGTGAGATCGGGAAAGGTTTCTAAAACGCACCTCATTTCTCCTCTCCTTGTGCTCGGGTTCGCCATTCCAGCCGCTTGACTAACCATCTCCCTACTTGGAGAATCAGCACCTTTAACCCCCTGTTTCGTCCAGGTTGCAATTTGTCCTGAGGATGAACGGGAAGACGGGGAACCAACGAGAGACTAGGCCTCGGTGTTGGGACAGGCACAGGTCACTCCATTTTCCCATCAGGAAGAAGAATGAACCACAGGCTCAGCCTGCCCCCCAGAACCAAAATAGGGCCTGAAGCAATCCTGCGCTTTTGCGGCCAGCTCCCAAAAAAGCGAGGAGACAAATGGAGCTCAGGGGCACTGCAATTCACAAACGTGCAGAGTTATAAATGAGAACTCTCGTCCACAAATATATTGAGGGAAGGCAACGAAGAGGATTTGAAAGCAAGGCAGATTTGCAGGAAACAGATTTCAGGAGGTAGATTCGACTCGCCTTTAAAGCACATGAAAAGCGGCAAAACGTTGACAATGATGCCCTTGGCCAAAAAGGGCGTATGCGTTTTTTCCTGAATATATTCAGGAAAAAACGCATACGCCCTTTTTGGCCAACCAAGCAAGCCGGAAGGGCAAATCAGCGCTACAAAGAAGTCTCGCTTGCCCTCGGTCAAAAGGGCCATGCTGAACAAAGTGTAAAAACCAGAAAAGCAGGACAGGCCATGGAGACATGGGAGCCTTGCTACGCTGATGGGCGGGATGTAAATTGCCAACAGGCACTCTGGAGAAGAGTACGGTGTGTCCTGAAACAAGTAAGAAACACAGCGTAGAGAGCATAGGGCACTTCCACTCATGGGCGTATAAATTGGGAAAACTAAAAATCAACAAGACACAGGCACCCTAAAGTTTACGGCTGCTCTGTTTCCAAGAATCTCCGCTTCGGTACACCTTCAATATCCCAGGAAAGAGAAAAATGGATAAAGAAATGGTGGTACTTGGCACAATGGAATATCACTCAGCCATGAAATCAATGTCATAAGGCTACTTAGCAGCATGATGAGTGGATTTAGGTACGATGATTCTAAGTGAAATAAGTCACACAGAAAAAGGCACTTATCCTAAGATATCGCTTATAGAGGGAATGCCAAAATCGCTACACTTGAACTGAATTACAAAACAGAACAGAGGCACACCTTTAGAAGACACACTATGGCTACTTAACCGGAAAGGTGAGGTGGGGTGATGCATAAAACAAGGGTTTGAAATTAGCTCAGACACCGCTCCATAAGCCAAATATGTACTAGACAAGGCCTACTCCCTGCTCAGTGAACTGGACTCAACACCCCCTAGTCACCGCACAAGAATATATCTGACTAGTATGAATCTCAAAAACCTATGTATCGATATCTCTCTGCAAGTGAATCAAGAGGGTGTAAAGCGGCATAAACACAGCAGGGAAAAGCAGCCAAGCCCGATTCTAAACATACATTACTTTAAAAAACCCACAAAAGAAAGACAGTGAAAGAGAGAGAAATTCTTACAAAATCCGTTCAGGGTCTATGATGCAACCTGGATTGACCATATCTAGACCCACAGCTGGATGAGACATAAGGCTGGACACTCTTGGGGCTCAGAGGATTGGTGAGGTTGGGTGAGAAATGCAGATAGTTTAAAGTAACACTGCTGGGAACACACCCCATGGGTCTCAAATCTCCCGGGACAAGGGCATCTTCCTACATCAAAACATGCATGGGAAACCCAGAAGATGGTATGCCATGAGATCGGGAAAGGTTTCTATAACCCACCTCATTTCTCCTCTCCTTGTGCTCGGGTTCGCCATTCCAGCCACTTGACTAACCATCTCCCTACTTGGAGAATCAGCACCTTTAACCTCCTGATTGTACAGGTTGCAATTTGTCCTGAGGATGAACGGGAAGATGCAGAACCAACGAGAGACGAGCCCTAGGTGTTGGGACAGGCATAGGTCACTCCATTTTCCCATCAGGAAGAAGAATGAACCACAGGCTCAGCCTGCCCCCCAGAACCAAAATAGGGCCTGAAGCAATCCTGCGCTTTTGCGGCCAGCTCCCAAAAAAGCGAGGAGACGAATGGAGCTCAGGGGCACTGCAATTCACAAACGTGCAGAGTTATAAATGAGAACTCTCGTCCACAAATATATTGAGGGAAGGCAACGAAGAGGATTTGAAAGCAAGGCAGATTTGCAGGAAACAGATTTCAGGAGGTAGATTCGACTCGCCTTTAAAGCACATGAAAAGCGGCAAAACGTTGACAATGATGCCCTTGGCCAAAAAGGGCGTATGCGTTTTTTCCTGAATATATTCAGGAAAAAACGCATACGCCCTTTTTGGCCAACCAAGCAAGCCGGAAGGGCAAATCAGCGCTACAAAGAAGTCTCGCTTGCCCTCGGTCAAAAGGGCCATGCTGAACAAAGTGTAAAAACCAGAAAAGCAGGACAGGCCATGGAGACATGGGAGCCTTGCTACGCTGATGGGCGGGATGTAAATTGCCAACAGGCACTCTGGAGAAGAGTACGGTGTGTCCTGAAACAAGTAATAAACACAGCGTAGAGAGCATAGGGCACTTCCACTCATGGGCGTATAAATTGGGAAAACTAAAAATCAACAAGACACAGGCACCCTAAAGTTTACGGCTGCTCTGTTTCCAAGAATCTCCGCTTCGGTACACCTTCAATATCCCAGGAAAGAGAAAAATGGATAAAGAAACGGTGGTACTTGGCACAATGGAATATCACTCAGCCATGAAATCAATGTCATAAGGCTACTTAGCAGCATGATGAGTGGATTTAGGTACGATGATTCTAAGTGAAATAAGTCACACAGAAAAAGGCACTTATCCTAAGATATCGTTTATAGAGGGAATGCCAAAATCGCTACACTTGAACTGAATTACAAAACAGAACAGAGGCACACTTTTAGAAGACACACTATGGCTACTTAACCGGAAAGGTGAGGTGAGGTGATGCATAAAACAAGGGTTTGAAATTAGCTCAGACACCGCTCCATAAGCCAAATATGTACTAGACAAGGCCTACTCCCTGCTCAGTGAACTGGACTCAACACCCCCTAGTCACCGCACAAGAATATATCTGACTAGTATGAATCTCAAAAACCTATGTATCGATATCTCTCTGCAAGTGAATCAAGAGGGTGTAAAGCGGCATAAACACAGCAGGGAAAAGCAGCCAAACCCCATTCTAAACATACATTACTTTAAAAAACCCACAAAGCAAAGACAGTGAAAGAGAGAGAAATTCTTACAAAATCCGTTCAGGGTATCTGATGCAACCTGGATTGACCATATCTAGACCCACAGCTGGATGAGACATAAGGCTGGACACTCTTGGGGCTGAGAGGATTGGTGAGGATGGGTGAGCAAATGCAGATACTTTAAAGTAACACTGCTGGGAACACACCCCATGGGTCTCAAATCTCCAGGTACAAGGGAATCTTCCTACATCAAAACATGCATGGGAAACCCAGAAGATGGTATGCCGTGAGATCGGGAAAGGTTTCTAAAACGCACCTCATTTCTCCTCTCCTTGTGCTCGGGTTCGCCATTCCAGCCGCTTGACTAACCATCTCCCTACTTGGAGAATCAGCACCTTTAACCTCCAGTTTCGTCCAGGTTGCAATTTGTCCTGAGGATGAACGGGAAGACGGGGAACCAACGAGAGACTAGCCCTAGGTGTTGGGACAGGCACAGGTCACTCCATTTTCCCATCAGGAAGAAGAATGAACCACAGGCTCAGCCTGCCCCCCAGAACCAAAATAGGGCCTGAAGCAATACTGCGCTTTTGCGGCCAGCTCCCAAAAAAGCGAGGAGACAAATGGAGCTCAGGGGCACTGCAATTCACAAACGTGCAGAGTTATAAATGAGAACTCTCGTCCACAAATATATTGAGGGAAGGCAACGAAGAGGATTTGAAAGCAAGGCAGATTTGCAGGAAACAGATTTCAGGAGGTAGATTCGACTCGCCTTTAAAGCACATGAAAAGCGGCAAAACGTTGACAATGATGCCCTTGGCCAAAAAGGGCGTATGCGTTTTTTCCTGAATATATTCAGGAAAAAACGCATACGCCCTTTTTGGCCAACCAAGCAAGCCGGAAGGGCAAATCAGCGCTACAAAGAAGTCTCGCTTGCCCTCGGTCAAAAGGGCCATGCTGAACAAAGTGTAAAAACCAGAAAAGCAGGACAGGCCATGGAGACATGGGAGCCTTGCTACGCTGATGGGCGGGATGTAAATTGCCAACAGGCACTCTGGAGAAGAGTACGGTGTGTCCTGAAACAAGTAATAAACACAGCGTAGAGAGCATAGGGCACTTCCACTCATGGGCGTATAAATTGGGAAAACTAAAAATCAACAAGACACAGGCACCCTAAAGTTTACGGCTGCTCTGTTGCCAAGAACCACCGCTTCGGTACACCTTCAATATCCCAGGAAAGAGAAAAATGGATAAAGAAATGGTGGTACTTGGCACAATGCAATATCACTCAGCCATGAAATCAATGTCATAAGGCTAGTTAGCAGCATGATGAGTGGATTTAGGTACGATGATTCTAAGTGAAATAAGTCACACAGAAAAAGACACTTATCCTAAGATATCGCTTTTAGGGGGAATGTCAAAATCGCTACACTTGAACTGAATTACAAAACAGAACAGAGGCACACCTTTAGAAGACACACTATGGCTGCTTAACGGGAAAGGTGAGGTGGGGTGATGCATAAAACAAGGGTTTGAATTTAGCTCTGAGACCGCTCCATAAGCCAAATATGTACTAGACAAGGCCTACTCCCTGCTCAGTGAACTGGACTCAACACACCCTAGTCACCACACAAGAATATATCTGACTAGTAAGAATCTGAAAACCTATGTATCGATATCTCTCTGCAAGTGAATCAAGAGGGTGTAAAGCGGCATCAACACAGCAGGGAAAAGCAGCCAAGCCCGATTCTAAACATACATTACTTTAAAAAACCCACAAAAGAAAGACAGTGAAAGACACAGAAATTCTTACAAAATCCGTTCAGGGTCTATGATGCAACCTGGATTGACCATATCTAGACCCACAGCTGGATGAGACACAAGGCTGGACACTCTTGGGGCTGAGCGGATTGGTGAGGTTGGGTGAGAAATGCAGATACTTTAAAGTAACACTGCTGGGAACACACCCCATGGGTCTCAAATCTCCAGGTACAAGGGCATCTTCCTACATCAAAACATGCATGGGAAACCCAGAAGATGGTATGCCATGAGATCGGGAAAGGTTTCTAAAACGCACCTCATTTCTCCTCTCCTTGTGCTCGGGTTCGCCATTCCAGCCACTTGACTAACCATCTCCCTACTTGGAGAATCAGCACCTTTAACCTCCTGATTGTACAGGTTGCAATTTGTCCTGAGGATGAACGGGAAGACGCGGAACCAACGAGAGACGAGCCCTAGGTGTTGGGACAGGCATAGGTCACTCCATTTTCCCATCAGGAAGAAGAATGAACCACAGGCTCAGCCTGCCCCCCAGAACCAAAATAGGGCCTGAAGCAATCCTGCGCTTTTGCGGCCAGCTCCCAAAAAAGCGAGGAGACAAATGGAGCTCAGGGGCACTGCAATTCACAAACGTGCAGAGTTATAAATGAGAACTCTCGTCCACAAATATATTGAGGGAAGGCAACGAAGAGGATTTGAAAGCAAGGCAGATTTGCAGGAAACAGATTTCAGGAGGTAGATTCGACTCGCCTTTAAAGCACATGAAAAGCGGCAAAACGTTGACAATGATGCCCTTGGCCAAAAAGGGCGTATGCGTTTTTTCCTGAATATATTCAGGAAAAAACGCATACGCCCTTTTAGGCCAAGCAAGCAAGCCGGAAGGGCAAATCAGCGCTACAAAGAAGTCTCGCTTGCCCTCGGTCAAAAGGGCCATGCTGAACAAAGTGTAAAAACCAGAAAAGCAGGACAGGCCATGGAGACATGGGAGCCTTGCTACGCTGATGGGCGGGATGTAAATTGCCAACAGGCACTCTGGAGAAGAGTACGGTGTGTCCTGAAACAAGTAATAAACACAGCGTAGAGAGCATAGGGCACTTCCACTCATGGGCGTATAAATTGGGAAAACTAAAAATCAACAAGACACAGGCACCCTAAAGTTTACGGCTGCTCTGTTTCCAAGAATCTCCGCTTCGGTACACCTTCAATATCCCAGGAAAGAGAAAAATGGATAAAGAAATGGTGGTACTTGGCACAATGGAATATCACTCAGCCATGAAATCAATGTCATAAGGCTACTTAGCAGCATGATGAGTGGATTTAGGTACGATGATTCTAAGTGAAATAAGTCACACAGAAAAAGGCACTTATCCTAAGATATCGCTTATAGAGGGAATGCCAAAATCGCTACACTTGAACTGAATTACAAAACAGAACAGAGGCACACCTTTAGAAGACACACTATGGCTACTTAACCGGAAAGGTGAGGTGGGGTGATGCATAAAACAAGGGTTTGAAATTAGCTCAGACACCGCTCCATAAGCCAATAATGTACTAGACAAGGCCTACTCCCTGCTCAGTGAACTGGACTCAACACCCCCTAGTCACCGCACAAGAATATATCTGACTAGTATGAATCTCAAAAACCTATGTATCGATATCTCTCTGCAAGTGAATCAAGAGGGTGTAAAGCGGCATAAACGCAGCAGGGAAAAGCAGCCAAACCCCATTCTAAACATACATTATTTTAAAAACCCACAAAGCAAAGACAGTGAAAGAGAGAGAAATTCTTACAAAATCCGTTCAGGGTATCTGATGCAACCTGGATTGACCATATCTAGACCCACAGCTGGATGAGACATAAGGCTGGACACTCTTGGGGCTGAGAGGATTGGTGAGGTTGGGTGAGCAAATGCAGATACTTTAAAGTAATACCGCGGGGTACACACCCCATGGTTCTCAAATCTCCAGGTACAAGGGAATCTTCCTACATCAAAACATGCATGGGAAACCCAGAAGATGGTATGCCGTGAGATCGGGAAAGGTTTCTAAAACGCACCTCATTTCTCCTCTCCTTGTGCTCGGGTTCGCCATTCCAGCCGCTTGACTAACCATCTCTCTACTTGGAGAATCAGCACCTTTAACCTCCTGTTTAGTCCAGGTTGCAATTTGTCCTGAGGATGAACGGGAAGACGGGGAACCAACGAGAGACTAGCCCTAGGTGTTGGGACAGGCACAGGTCACTCCATTTTCCCATCAGGAAGAAGAATGAACCACAGGCTCAGCCTGCCCCCAGAACCAAAATAGGGCCTGAAGCAATCCTGCGCTTTTGCGGCCAGCTCCCAAAAAAGCGAGGAGACAAATGGAGCTCAGGGGCACTGCAATTCACAAACGTGCAGAGTTATAAATGAGAACTCTCGTCCACAAATATATTGAGGGAAGGCAACGAAGAGGATTTGAAAGCAAGGCAGATTTGCAGGAAACAGATTTCAGGAGGTAGATTCGACTCGCCTTTAAAGCACATGAAAAGCAGCAAAACGTTGATAATGATGCCCTTGGCCAAAAAGGGCGTATGCGTTTTTTCCTGAATATAATCAGGAAAAAACGCATACGCCCTTTTAGGCCAAGCAAGCAAGCCGGAAGGGCAAATCAGCGCTACAAAGAAGTCTCGCTTGCCCTCGGTCAAAAGGGCCATGCTGAACAAAGTGTAAAAACCAGAAAAGCAGGACAGGCCATGGAGAAATGGGAGCCTTGCTACGCTGATGGGCGGGATGTAAATTGCCAACAGGCACTCTGGAGAAGAGTATGGTGTGTCCTGAAACAAGTAATAAACACAGCGTAGAGAGCATAGGGCACTTCCACTCATGGGCGTATAAATTGGGAAAACTAAAAATCAACAAGACACAGGCACCCTAAAGTTTACGGCTGCTCTGTTTCCAAGAATCTCCGCTTCGGTACACCTTCAATATCCCAGGAAAGAGAAAAATGGATAAAGAAATGGTGGTACTTGGCACAATGGAATATCACTCAGCCATGAAATCAATGTCATAAGGCTACTTAGCAGCATGATGAGTGGATTTAGGTACGATGATTCTAAGTGAAATAAGTCACACAGAAAAAGGCACTTATCCTAAGATATCGCTTATAGAGGGAATGCCAAAATCGCTACACTTGAACTGAATTACAAAACAGAACAGAGGCACACCTTTAGAAGACACACTATGGCTACTTAACCGGAAAGGTGAGGTGGGGTGATGCATAAAACAAGGGTTTGAAATTAGCTCAGACACCGCTCCATAAGCCAAATATGTACTAGACAAGGCCTACTCCCTGCTCAGTGAACTGGACTCAACACCCCCTAGTCACCGCACAAGAATATATCTGACTAGTATAAATCTCAAAAACCTATGTATCGATATCTCTCTGCAAGTGAATCAAGAGGGTGTAAAGCGGCATAAACGCAGCAGGGAAAAGCAGCCAAACCCCATTCTAAACATACATTACTTTAAAAAACCCACAAAGCAAAGACAGTGAAAGAGAGAGAAATTCTTACAAAATCCGTTCAGGGTCTCTGATGCAACCTGGATTGACCATATCTAGACCCACAGCTGGATGAGACATAAGGCTGGACACTCTTGGGGCTGAGAGGATTGGTGAGGTTGGGTGAGCAAATGCAGATACTTTAAAGTAATACCGCGGGGTACCCACCCCATGGTTCTCAAATCTCCAGGTACAAGGGAATCTTCCGACATCAAAACATGCATGGGAAACCCAGAAGATGGTATGCCGTGAGATCGGGAAAGGTTTCTAAAACGCACCTCATTTCTCCTCTCCTTGTGCTCGGGTTCGCCATTCCAGCCGCTTGACTAACCATCTCCCTACTTGGAGAATCAGCACCTTTAACCTCCTGTTTCGTCCAGGTTGCAATTTGTCCTGAGGATGAACGGGAAGACGGGGAACCAACGAGAGACTAGCCCTAGGTGTTGGGACAGGCACAGGTCACTCCATTTTCCCATCAGGAAGAAGAATGAACCACAGGCTCAGCCTGCCCCCCAGAACCAAAATAGGGCCTGAAGCAATCCTGCGCTTTTGCGGACAGCTCCCAAAAAAGCGAGGAGACAAATGGAGCTCAGGGGCACTGCAATTCACAAACGTGCAGAGTTATAAATGAGAACTCTCGTCCACAAATATATTGAGGGAAGGCAACGAAGAGGATTTGAAAGCAAGGCAGATTTGCAGGAAACAGATTTCAGGAGGTAGATTCGACTCGCCTTTAAAGCACATGAAAAGCGGCAAAACGTTGACAATGATGCCCTTGGCCAAAAAGGGCGTATGCGTTTTTTCCTGAATATATTCAGGAAAAAACGCATACGCCCTTTTTGGCCAACCAAGCAAGCCGGAAGGGCAAATCAGCGCTACAAAGAAGTCTCGCTTGCCCTCGGTCAAAAGGGCCATGCTGAAGAAAGTGTAAAAACCAGAAAAGCAGGACAGGCCATGGAGACATGGGAGCCTTGCTACGCTGATGGGCGGGATGTAAATTGCCAACAGGCACTCTGGAGAAGAGTACGGTGTGTCCTGAAACAAGTAATAAACACAGCGTAGAGAGCATAGGGCACTTCCACTCATGGGCGTATAAATTGGGAAAACTAAAAATCAACAAGACACAGGCACCCTAAAGTTTACGGCTGCTCTGTTTCCAAGAATCTCCGCTTCGGTACACCTTCAATATCCCAGGAAAGAGAAAAATGGATAAAGAAATGGTGGTACTTGGCACAATGGAATATCACTCAGCCATGAAATCAATGTCATAAGGCTAGTTAGCAGCATGATGAGTGGATTTAGGTACGATGATTCTAAGTGAAATAAGTCACACAGAAAAAGACACTTATCCTAAGATATCGCTTTTAGGGGGAATGTCAAAATCGCTACACTTGAACTGAATTACAAAACAGAACATAGTCACACCTTTAGAAGACACACTATGGCTGCTTAACGGGAAAGGTGAGGTGGGGTGATGCATAAAACAAGGGTTTGAAATTAGCTCAGAGACCGCTCCATAAGCCAAATATGTACTAGACAAGGCCTACTCCCTGCTCAGTGAACTGGACTCAACACACCCTAGTCACCACACAAGAATATATCTGAGTAGTAAGAATCTGAAAACCTATGTATCGATATCTCTCTGCAAGTGAATCAAGAGGGTGTAAAGCGGCATCAACACAGCAGGGAAAAGCAGCCAAACCCGATTCTAAACATAAATTACTTAAAAAACCCACAAAACAAAGACAGTGAAAGAGAGAGAAATTCTTACAAAATCCGTTCAGGGTCTATGATGCAACCTGGATTGACCATATCTAGACCCACAGCTGGATGAGACATAAGGCTGGACACTCTTGGGGCTGAGAGGATTGGTGAGGTTGGGTGAGCAAACGCAGATACTTTAAAGTAACACTGCGGGGAACACACCCCATGGGTCTCAAATCTCCAGGTACAAGGGCATCTTCCTACATCAAAACATGCATGGGAAACCCAGAAGATGGTATGCCATGAGATCGGGAAAGGTTTCTAAAACGCACCTCATTTCTCCTCTCCTTGTGCTCGGGTTCACCATTCCAGCTGCTTGACTAACCATCTCCCTATTTGGAGAATGAGCACCTTTAACCTCCTGATTGTACAGGTTGCAATCTGTCCTGAGGATGAACGGGAAGACGTGGAACCAATGTGAGACGAGCCCTAGGTGTTGGGACAGGCATAGGTCACTCCATTTTCCCATCAGGAAGAAGAATGAACCACAGGCTCAGCCTGCCCCCCAGAACCAAAATAGGGCCTGAAGCAATCCTGCGCTTTTGCGGCCAGCTCCCAAAAAAGCGAGGAGACAAATGGAGCTCAGGGGCACTGCAATTCACAAACGTGCAGAGTTATAAATGAGAACTCTCGTCCACAAATATATTGAGGGAAGGCAACGAAGAGGATTTGAAAGCAAGGCAGATTTGCAGGAAACAGATTTCAGGAGGTAGATTCGACTCGCCTTTAAAGCACATGAAAAGCAGCAAAACGTTGACAATGATGCCCTTGGCCAAAAAGGGCGTATGCGTTTTTTCCTGAATATATTCAGTAAAAAACGCATACGCCCTTTTTGGCCAACCAAGCAAACCAGAAGGGCAAATCAGCGCTACAAAGAAGTCTCGCTTGCCCTCGGTCAAAAGGGCCATGCTGAACAAACTGTAAAAACCAGAAAAGCAGGACAGGCCATGGAGACAGGGGAGCCTTGCTACGCTGATGGGCGGGATGTAAATTGCCAACAGGCACTCTGGAGAAGAGTACGGTGTGTCCTGAAACAAGTAATAAACACAGCGTTGAGAGCATAGGGCACTTCCACTCATGGGCGTATAAATTGGGAAAACTAAAAATCAACAAGACACAGGCACCCTAAAGTTTACGGCTGCTCTGTTGCCAAGAACCTCCGCTTCGGTACACCTTCAATATCCCAGGAAAGAGAAAAATGGATAAAGAAATGGTGGTACTTGACACAATGGAATATCACTCAGCCATGAAATCAATGTCATAAGGCTAGTTAGCAGCATGATGAGTGGATTTAGGTACGATGATTCTAAGTGAAATAAGTCACACAGTAAAAGGCCCTTCTCCTAAGATATCGCTTATTGAGGGAATGTCAAAATCGTTACACTTGAACTGAATTACAAAACAGAACAGAGGCACACCTTTAGAAGACACACTATGGCTGCTTAACGGGAAAGGTGAGGTGGGGTGATGCATAAAACAAGGGTTTGAAATTAGCTCAGACACCGCTCCATAAGCCAAATATGTAATAGACAAGGCCTACTCCCTGCTCAGTGTACTGGACTCAACACCCCCTAGTCACCGCACAAGAATATATCTGACTAGTATGAATCTGAAAACCTATGTATTGATATCTCTCTGCAAGTGAATCAAGAGGGTGTAAAGCGGCATAAACACAGCAGGGAAAAGCAGCCAAACCCCATTCTAAACATACATTACTTTAAAAAACCCACAAAGCAAAGACAGTGAAAGAGAGAGAAATTCTTACAAAATCCGTTCAGGGTCTCTGATGCAACCTGGATTGACCATATCTAGACCCACAGCTGGATGAGACATAAGGCTGGACACTCTTGGGGCTGAGAGGATTGGTGAGGTTGGGTGAGCAAATGCAGATACTTTAAAGTAATACCGCGGGGTACCCACCCCATGGGTCTCAAATCTCCAGGTACAAGGGCATCTTCCTACATCAAAACATGCATGGGAAACCCAGAAGATGGTATGCCGTGAGATTGGGAAAGGTTTCTAAAACGCACCTCATTTCTCCTCTCCTTGTGCTCGGGTTCGCCATTCCAGCCGCTTGACTAACCATCTCTCTACTTGGAGAATCAGCACCTTTAACCTCCTGATTGTACAGGTTGCAATTTGTCCTGAGGATGAACGGGAAGACGGGGAACCAACAAGAGATTAGCCCTAGGTGTTGGGACAGGCACAGGTCACTCCATTTTCCCATCAGGAAGAAGAATGAACCACAGGCTCAGCCTGCCCCCCAGAACCAAAATAGGGCCTGAAGCAATCCTGCGCTTTTGCGGCCAGCTCCCAAAAAAGCGAGGAGACAAATGGAGCTCAGGGGCACTGCAATTCACAAACGTGCAGAGTTATAAATGAGAACTCTCGTCCACAAATATATTGAGGGAAGGCAACGAAGAGGATTTGAAAGCAAGGCAGATTTGCAGGAAACAGATTTCAGGAGGTAGATTCGACTCGCCTTTAAAGCACATGAAAAGCGGCAAAACGTTGACAATGATGCCCTTGGCCAAAAAGGGCGTATGCGTTTTTTCCTGAATATATTCAGGAAAAAACGCATACGCCCTTTTTGGCCAACCAAGCAAGCCGGAAGGGCAAATCAGCGCTACAAAGAAGTCTCGCTTGCCCTCGGTCAAAAGGGCCATGCTGAAGAAAGTGTAAAAACCAGAAAAGCAGGACAGGCCATGGAGACATGGGAGCCTTGCTACGCTGATGGGCGGGATGTAAATTGCCAACAGGCACTCTGGAGAAGAGTACGGTGTGTCCTGAAACAAGTAATAAACACAGCGTAGAGAGCATAGGGCACTTCCACTCATGGGCGTATAAATTGGGAAAACTAAAAATCAACAAGACACAGGCACCCTAAAGTTTACGGCTGCTCTGTTTCCAAGAATCTCCGCTTCGGTACACCTTCAATATCCCAGGAAAGAGAAAAATGGATAAAGAAATGGTGGTACTTGGCACAATGGAATATCACTCAGCCATGAAATCAATGTCATAAGGCTAGTTAGCAGCATGATGAGTGGATTTAGGTACGATGATTCTAAGTGAAATAAGTCACACAGAAAAAGACACTTATCCTAAGATATCGCTTTTAGGGGGAATGTCAAAATCGCTACACTTGAACTGAATTACAAAACAGAACATAGTCACACCTTTAGAAGACACACTATGGCTGCTTAACGGGAAAGGTGAGGTGGGGTGATGCATAAAACAAGGGTTTGAAATTAGCTCAGAGACCGCTCCATAAGCCAAATATGTAATAGACAAGGCCTACTCCCTGCTCAGTGAACTGGACTCAACACACCCTAGTCACCACACAAGAATATATCTGAGTAGTAAGAATCTGAAAACCTATGTATCGATATCTCTCTGCAAGTGAATCAAGAGGGTGTAAAGCGGCATCAACACAGCAGGGAAAAGCAGCCAAACCCGATTCTAAACATAAATTACTTAAAAAACCCACAAAACAAAGACAGTGAAAGAGAGAGAAATTCTTACAAAATCCGTTCAGGGTCTATGATGCAACCTGGATTGACCATATCTAGACCCACAGCTGGATGAGACATAAGGCTGGACACTCTTGGGGCTGAGAGGATTGGTGAGGTTGGGTGAGCAAACGCAGATACTTTAAAGTAACACTGCGGGGAACACACCCCATGGGTCTCAAATCTCCAGGTACAAGGGCATCTTCCTACATCAAAACATGCATGGGAAACCCAGAAGATGGTATGCCATGAGATCGGGAAAGGTTTCTAAAACGCACCTCATTTCTCCTCTCCTTGTGCTCGGGTTCACCATTCCAGCTGCTTGACTAACCATCTCCCTATTTGGAGAATGAGCACCTTTAACCTCCTGATTGTACAGGTTGCAATCTGTCCTGAGGATGAACGGGAAGATGTGGAACCAATGTGAGACGAGCCCTAGGTGTTGGGACAGGCATAGGTCACTCCATTTTCCCATCAGGAAGAAGAATGAACCACAGGCTTAGCCTGCCCCCCAGAACCAAAATAGGGCCTGAAGCAATCCTGCGCTTTTGCGGCCAGCTCCCAAAAAAGCGAGGAGACAAATGGAGCTCAGGGGCACTGCAATTCACAAACGTGCAGAGTTATAAATGAGAACTCTCGTCCAAAAATATATTGAGGGAAGGCAACGAAGAGGATTTGAAAGCAAGGCAGATTTGCAGGAAACAGATTTCAGGAGGTAGATTCGACTCGCCTTTAAAGCACATGAAAAGCAGCAAAACGTTGACAATGATGCCCTTGGCCAAAAACGGCGTATGCGTTTTTTCCTGAATATATTCAGTAAAAAACGCATACGCCCTTTTTGGCCAACCAAGCAAACCAGAAGGGCAAATCAGCGCTACAAAGAAGTCTCGCTTGCCCTAGGTCAAAAGGGCCATGCTGAACAAAGTGTAAAAACCAGAAAAGCAGGACAGGCCATGGAGACAGGGGAGCCTTGCTACGCTGATGGGCGGGATGTAAATTGCCAACAGGCACTCTGGAGAAGAGTACGGTGTGTCCTGAAACAAGTAATAAACACAGCGTTGAGAGCATAAGGCACTTCCACTCATGGGCGTATAAATTGGGAAAACTAAAAATCAACAAGACACAGGCACCCTAAAGTTTACGGCTGCTCTGTTGCCAAGAACCTCCGCTTCGGTACACCTTCAATATCCCAGGAAAGAGAAAAATGGATAAAGAAATGGTGGTACTTGACACAATGGAATATCACTCAGCCATGAAATCAATGTCATAAGGCTAGTTAGCAGCATGATGAGTGGATTTAGGTACGATGATTCTAAGTGAAATAAGTCACACAGTAAAAGGCCCTTCTCCTAAGATATCGCTTATTGAGGGAATGTCAAAATCGTTACACTTGAACTGAATTAAAAAACAGAACAGAGGCACACCTTTAGAAGACACACTATGGCTGCTTAACGGGAAAGGTGAGGTGGGGTAATGCATAAAACAAGGGTTTGAAATTAGCTCAGACACCGCTCCATAAGCCAAATATGTAATAGACAAGGCCTACTCCCTGCTCAGTGTACTGGACTCAACACCCCCTAGTCACCGCACAAGAATATATCTGACTAGTATGAATCTGAAAACCTATGTATTGATATCTCTCTGCAAGTGAATCAAGAGGGTGTAAAGCGGCATAAACACAGCAGGGAAAAGCAGCCAAACCCCATTCTAAACATACATTACTTTAAAAAACCCACAAAGCAAAGACAGTGAAAGAGAGAGAAATTCTTACAAAATCCGTTCAGGGTCTCTGATGCAACCTGGATTAACGATATCTAGACCCACAGCTGGATGAGACATAAGGCTGGACACTCTTGGGGCTGAGAGGATTGGTGAGGTTGGGTGAGCAAATGCAGATACTTTAAAGTAATACCGCGGGGTACCCACCCCATGGGTCTCAAATCTCCAAGTACAAGGGCATCTTCCTACATCAAAACATGCATGGGAAACCCAGAAGATGGTATGCCGTGAGATCGGGAAAGGTTTCTAAAACGCAACTCATTTCTCCTCTCCTTGTGCTCGGGTTCGCCATTCCAGCCGCTTGACTAACCATCTCCCTACTTGGAGAATCAGCACCTTTAACCTCCTGTTTCGTCCAGGTTGCAATTTGTCCTGAGGATGAACGGGAAGACGGGGGACCAACGAGAGACTAGCCCTAGGTGTTGGGACAGGCACAGGTCACTCCATTTTCCCATCAGGAAGAAGAATGAACCACAGGCTCAGCCTGCCCCCCAGAACCAAAATAGGGCCTGAAGCAATCTTGCGCTTTTGCGGCCAGCTCCCAAGAAAGCGAGGAGACAAATGGAGCTCAGGGGCACTGCAATTCACAAACGTGCAGAGTTATAAATGAGAACTCTCGTCCACAAATATATTGAGGGAAGGCAACGAAGAGGATTTGAAAGCAAGGCAGATTTGCAGGAAACAGATTTCAGGAGGTAGATTCGACTCGCCTTTAAAGCACGTGAAAAGCGGCAAAACGTTGACAATGATGCCCTTGGACAAAAAGGGCGTATGCGTTTTTTCCTGAATATATTCAGGAAAAAACGCATACGCCCTTTTTGGCCAACCAAGCAAGCCGGAAGGGCAAATCAGCGCTACAAAGAAGTCTCGCTTGCCCTCGGTCAAAAGGGCCATGCTGAACAAAATGTAAAAACCAGAAAAGCAGGACAGGCCATGGAGACATGGGAGCCTTGCTACGCTGATGGGCGGGATGTAAATTGCCAACAGGCAATCTGGAGAAGAGTACGGTGTGTCCTGAAACAAGTAATAAACACAGCGTAGAGAGCATAGGGCACTTCCACTCATGGGCGTATAAATTGGGAAAACTAAAAGTCAACAAGACACAGGCACCCCAAACTTTACGGCTGCTCTGTTGCCAAGAACCTCCGCTTCGGTACACCTTCAATATCCCAGGAAAGAGAAAAATGGATAAAGAAATGGTGGTACTTGGCACAATGGAATATCACTCAGCCATGAAATCAATGTCATAAGGCTAGTTAGCAGCATGATGAGTGGATTTAGCGACGATGATTCTAAGTGAAATAAGTCACACAGAAAAAGACACTTATCCTAAGATATCGCTTATAGAGGGAATGTCAAAATCGCTACACTTGAACTGAATTACAAAAGAGAACAGAGTCACACCTTTAGAAGACACACTATGGCTGCTTAACGGGAAAGGTGAGGTGGGGTGATGCATAAAACAAGGGTTTGAAATTAGCTCAGAGACCGCTCCATAAAACAAATATGTAATAGACAAGGCCTACTCCCTGCTCAGTGAACTGGACTCAACACACCCTAGTCACCACACAAGAATATATCTGAGTAGTAAGAATCTGAAAACCTATGTATCGATATCTCTCTGCAAGTGAATCAAGAGGGTGTAAAGCGGCATCAACACAGCAGGGAAAAGCAGCCAAACCCGATTCTAAACATAAATTACTTAAAAAACCCACAAAACAAAGACAGTGAAAGAGAGAGAAATTCTTACAAAATCCGTTCAGGGTTTATGATGCAACCTGGATTGACCATATCTAGACCCACAGCTGGATGAGACATAAGGCTGGACACTCTTGGGGCTGAGAGGATTGGTGAGGTTGGGTGAGCAAACGCAGATACTTTAAAGTAACACTGCGGGGAACACACCCCATGGGTCTCAAATCTCCAGGTACAAGGGCATCTTCCTACATCAAAACATGCATGGGAAACCCAGAGGATGGTATGCCGTGAGATCGGGAAAGGTTTCTAAAACGCACCTCATTTCTCCTCTCCTTGTGCTCGGGTTCGCCATTCCAGCCGCTTGACTAACCATCTCCCTACTTGGAGAATCAGCACCTTTAACCTCCTGTTTCGTCCAGGTTGCAATTTGTCCTGAGGATGAACGGGAAGACGGGGAACCAACGAGAGACTAGCCCTACGTGTTGGGACAGGCACAGGTCACTCCATTTTCCCATCAGGAAGAAGAATGAACCACAGGCTCAGCCTGCCCCCCAGAACCAAAATAGGGCCTGAAGCAATCCTGCGCTTTTGCGGCCAGCTCCCAAAAAAGCCAGGAGACAAATGGAGCTCAGGGCACTGCAATTCACAAACGTGCAGAGTTATAAATGAGAACTCTCGTCCACAAATATATTGAGGGAAGCCAACGAAGAGGATTTGAAAGCAAGGCAGATTTGCAGGAAACAGATTTCAGGAGGTAGATTCGACTCGCCTTTAAAGCACATGAAAAGCGGCAAAACGTTGACAATGATGCCCTTGGCCAAAAAGGGCGTATGCGTTTTTTCCTGAATATATTCAGGAAAAAACGCATACGCCCTTTTTGGCCAACCAAGCAAGCCGGAAGGGCAAATCAGCGCTACAAAGAAGTCTCGCTTGCCCTCGGTCAAAAGGGCCATGCTGAACAAAATGTAAAAACCAGAAAAGCAGGACAGGCCATGGAGACATGGGAGCCTTGCTACGCTGATGGGCGGGATGTAAATTGCCAACAGGCACTCTGGAGAAGAGTACGGTGTGTCCTGAAACAAGTAATAAACACAGCGTAGAGAGCATAGGGCACTTCCACTCATGGGCGTATAAATTGGGAAAACTAAAAGTCAACAAGACACAGGCACCCCAAACTTTACGGCTGCTCTGTTGCCAAGAACCTCCGCTTCGGTACACCTTCAATATCCCAGGAAAGAGAAAAATGGATAAAGAAATGGTGGTACTTGACACAATGGAATATCACTCAGCCATGAAATCAATGTCATAAGGCTAGTTAGCAGCATGATGAGTGGATTTAGGTACGATGATTCTAAGTGAAATAAGTCACACAGAAAAAGACACTTATCCTAAGATATCGCTTATAGAGGGAATGTCAAAATCGCTACACTTGAACTGAATTACAAAAGAGAACAGAGTCACACCTTTAGAAGACACACTATGGCTGCTTAACGGGAAAGGTGAGGTGGGGTGATGCATAAAACAAGGGTTTGAAATTAGCTCAGACACCGCTCCATAAGCCAAATATGTAATAGACAAGGCCTACTCCCTGCTCAGTGTACTGGACTCAACACCCCCTAGTCACCGCACAAGAATATATCTGACTAGTATGAATCTGAAAACCTATGTATTGATATCTCTCTGCAAGTGAATCAAGAGGGTGTAAAGCGGCATAAACACAGCAGGAAAAAGCAGCCAAACCCCATTCTAAACATACATTACTTTAAAAAACCCACAAAGCAAAGACAGTGAAAGAGAGAGAAATTCTTACAAAATCCGTTCAGGGTCTCTGATGCAACCTGGATTGACGATATCTAGACCCACAGCTGGATGAGACATAAGGCTGGACACTCTTGGGGCTGAGAGGATTGGTGAGGTTGGGTGAGCAAATGCAGATACTTTAAAGTAATACCGCGGGGTACCCACCCCATGGGTCTCAAATCTCCAAGTACAAGGGCATCTTCCTACATCAAAACATGCATGGGAAACCCAGAAGATGGTATGCCGTGAGATCGGGAAAGGTTTCTAAAACGCAACTCATTTCTCCTCTCCTTGTGCTCGGGTTCGCCATTCCAGCCGCTTCACTAACCATCTCCCTACTTGGAGATTCAGCACCTTTAACCACCTGTTTCGTCCAGGTTGCAATTTGTCCTGAGGATGAACGGGAAGACGGGGGACCAACGAGAGACTAGCCCTAGGTGTTGGGACAGGCACAGGTCACTCCATTTTCCCATCAGGAAGAAGAATGAACCACAGGCTCAGCCTGCCCCCCAGAACCAAAATAGGGCCTGAAGCAATCCTGCGCTTTTGCGGCCAGCTCCCAAGAAAGCGAGGAGACAAATGGAGCTCAGGGGCACTGCAATTCACAAACGTGCAGAGTTATAAATGAGAACTCTCGTGCACAAATATATTGAGGGAAGGCAACGAAGAGGATTTGAAAGCAAGGCAGATTTGCAGGAAACAGATTTCAGGAGGTAGATTCGACTCGCCTTTAAAGCACATGAAAAGCGGCAAAACGTTGACAATGATGCCCTTGGCCAAAAAGGGCGTATGCGTTTTTTCCTGAATATATTCAGGAGAAAACGCATACGCCCTTTTTGGCCAACCAAGCAAGCCGGAAGGGCAAATCAGCGCTACAAAGAAGTCTCGCTTGCCCTCGGTCAAAAGGGCCATGCTGAACAAAATGTAAAAACCAGAAAAGCAGGACAGGCCATGGAGACATGGGAGCCTTGCTACGCTGATGGGCGGGATGTAAATTGCCAACAGGCACTCTGGAGAAGACTACGGTGTGTCCTGAAACAAGTAATAAACACAGCGTAGAGAGCATAGGGCACTTCCACTCATGGGCGTATAAATTGGGAAAACTAAAAGTCAACAAGACACAGTCACCCCAAACTTTACGGCTGCTCTGTTGCCAAGAACCTCCGCTTCGGTACACCTTCAATATCCCAGGAAAGAGAAAAATGGATAAAGAAATGGTGGTACTTGGCACAATGGAATATCACTCAGCCATGAAATCAATGACATAAGGCTAGTTAGCAGCATGATGAGTGGATTTAGGTACGATGATACTAAGTGAAATAAGTCACACAGAAAAAGGCCCTTATCCTAAGATATCGCTTCTAGAGGGAATGTCAAAATCGCTACACTTGAACTGAATTACAAAACAGAACAGAGTCACACCTTTAGAAGACACACTATGGCTGCTTAACGGGAAAGGTGAGGTGGGGTGATGCATAAAACAAGGGTTTGAAATTAGCTCAGAGACCGCTCCATAAAACAAATATGTAATAGACAAGGCCTACTCCCTGCTCAGTGTACTGGACTCAACAGCCCCTAGTCACTGCACAAGAATATATCTGACTAGTGTGAATTTGAAAACCTATGTATTGATATCTCTCTGCAAGTGAATCAAGAGGGAGTAAAGCGGCATAAACACAGCAGGGAAAAACAGCCAAACCCCATTCTAAACATACATTACTTTAAAAAACCCACAAAGCAAAGACAGTGAAAGAGATAGAAATTCTTACAAAATCCGTTCAGGGTCTCTGATGCAACCTGGATTGACCATATCTAGACCCACAGCTGGATGAGACATAAGGCTGGACACTCTTGGGGCTGAGAGGATTGGTGAGGTTGGGTGAGCAAATGCAGATACTTTAAAGTAATACCGCGGGGTACCCACCCCATGGGTCTCAAATCTCCAGGTACAAGGGCATCTTCCTACATCAAAACATGCATGGGAAACCCAGAAGATGGTATGCCGTGAGATCGGGAAAGGTTTCTAAAACGCACCTCATTTCTCCTCTCCTTGTGCTCGGGTTCGCCATTCCAGCTGCTTGACTAACCATCTCCCTACTTGGAGAATCAGCACCTTTAACCTCCTGTTTCGTCCAGGTTGCAATTTGTCCTGAGGATGAACGGGAAGACGGGGAACCAACGAGAGACTAGCCCTAGGTGTTGGGACAGGCACAGGTCACTCCATTTTCCCATCAGGAAGAAGAATGAACCACAGGCTCAGCATGCCCCCCAGAACCAAAATAGGGCCTGAAGCAATCCTGCGCTTTTGCGGCCAGCTCCAAAAAAAGCGAGGAGACAAATGGAGCTCAGGGGCACTGCAATTCACAAACGTGCAGAGTTATAAATGAGAACTCTCGTCCACAAATATATTGAGGGAAGGCAACGAAGAGGATTTGAAAGCAAGACAGATTTGCAGGAAACAGATTTCAGGAGGTAGATTCGACTCGCCTTTAAAGCACATGAAAAGCGGCAAAATGTTGACAATGATGCCCTTGGCCAAAAAGGGCGTATGCGCTTTTTCCTGAATATATTCAGGAAAAAACGCATACGCCCTTTTTGGCCAACCAAGCAAGCCGGAAGGGCAAATCAGCGCTACAAAGAAGTCTCGCTTGCCCTCGGTCAAAAGGGCCATGCTGAACAAACTGTAAAAACCAGAATAGCAGGACAGGCCATGGAGACATGGGAGCCTTGCTACGCTGATGGGTGGGATGTAAATTGCCAACAGGCACTCTGGAGAAGAGTACGGTGTGTCCTGAAACAAATAATAAACACAGCGTAGAGAGCATAGGGCACTTCCACTCATGGGCGTATAAATTGGGAAAACTAAAAATCAACAAGACACAGGCACCCTAAAGTTTACGGCTGCTCTGTTGCCAAGAACCTCCGCTTCGGTACACCTTCAATATCCCAGGAAAGAGAAAAATGGATAAAGAAATGGTGGTACTTGGCACAATGGAATATCACTCAGCCATGAAATCAATGTCATAAGACTAGGTAGCAGCATGATTAGTGGATTTAGGTACGATGATTCTAAGTGAAATAAGTCACACAGAAAAAGGCACTTATCCTAAGATATCGCTTATAGAGGGAATGTCAAAATCGCTACACTTGAACTGAATTACAAAACAGAACAGAGGCACACCTTTAGAAGACACACTATGGCTGCTTAACCGGAAAGGTGAGGTGGGGTGATGCATAAAACAAGGGTTTGAAATTAGCTCAGAGACCGCTCCATAACCCTAATATGTAATAGACAAGGCCTACTCCCTGCTCAGTGAACTGGACTCAACACCCTAGTCACCACACAAGAATATATCTGACTAGTAAGAATCTGAAAAACTATGTTTGGATATCTCTCTGCAAGTGAATCAAGAGGGTGTAAAGCGGCATCAACACAGCAGGGAAAAGCAGCCAAACCCGATTCTAAACATAAATTACTTTAAAAACCCACAAAACAAAGACAGTGAAAGAGAGAGAAATTCTTACAAAATCCGTTCAGGGTCTATGATGCAACCTGGATTGACCATATCTAGACCCACAGCTGGATGAGACATAAGGCTGGACACTCTTGGGGCTGAGAGGATTGGTGAGGTTGGGTGAGCAAACGCAGATACTTTAAAGTAACACTGCGGGGAACACACCCCATGGGTCTCAAATCTCCAGGTACAAGGGCATCTTCCTACATCAAAACATGCATGGGAAACCCAGAAGATGGTATGCCATGAGATCGGGAAAGGTTTCTAAAACGCACCTCATTTCTCCTCTCCTTGTGCTCGGGTTCGCCATTCCAGCCGCTTGACTAACCATCTCCCTACTTGGAGAATCAGCACCTTTAACCTCCTGATTGTACAGGTTGCAATTTGTCCTGAGGATGAACGGGAAGACGCGGAACCAACGAGAGACGAGCCCTAGGTGTTGGGACAGGCATAGGTCACTCCATTTTCCCATCAGGAAGAAGAATGAACCACAGGCTCAGCCTGCCCCCCAGAACCAAAATAGGGCCTGAAGCAATCCTGCGCTTTTGCGGCCAGCTCCCAAAAAAGCGAGGAGACAAATGGAGCTCAGGGGCACTGCAATTCACAAACGTGCAGAGTTATAAATGAGAACTCTCGTCCACAAATATATTGAGGGAAGGCAACGAAGAGGATTTGAAAGCAAGGCAGATTTGCAGGAAACAGATTTCAGGAGGTAGATTCGACTCGCCTTTAAAGCACATGAAAAGCGGCAAAACGTTGACAATGATGCCCTTGGCCAAAAAGGGCGTATGCGTTTTTTCCTGAATATATTCAGGAAAAAACGCATACGCCCTTTTTGGCCAACCAAGCAAGCCGGAAGGGCAAATCAGCGCTACAAAGAAGTCTCGCTTGCCCTCGGTCAAAAGGGCCATGCTGAACAAAGTGTAAAAACCAGAAAAGCAAGACAGGCCATGGAGACATGGGAGCCTTGCTACGCTGATGGGCGGGATGTAAATTGCCAACAGGCACTCTGGAGAAGAGTATGGTGTGTCCTGAAACAAGTAATAAACACAGCGTAGAGAGCATAGGGCACTTCCACTCAAGGGCGTATAAATTGGGAAAACTAAAAATCAACAAGACACAGGCACCCTAAAGTTTACGGCTGCTCTGTTTCCAAGAACCTCCACTTCGGTACACCTTCAATATCCCAGGAAAGAGAAAAATGGATAAAGAAATGGTGGTACTTGGCACAATGGAATATCACTCAACCATGAAATCAACGTCATAAGGCTAGTTAGTAGCATGATGAGTGGATTTAGATACGATGATTCTAAGTGAATTAAGTCACACAGAAAAAGACACTTATCCTAAGATATCGCTTATAGAGGGACTGTCAAAATCGCTACACTTGAACTGAATTACAAAACAGAACAGAGTCACACCTTTAGAAGACACACTATGGCTGCTTAACGGGAAAGGTGAGGTGGGGTGATGCATAAAACAAGGGTTTGAAATTAGCTCAGAGACCGCTCCATAAGCCAAATATGTAATAGACAAGGCCTACTCCCTGCTCAGTGAACTGGACTCAACACACCCTAGACACCACACAAGAATATATCTGACTGGTAAGAATCTGAAAACCTATGTATTGATATCTCTCTGCAAGTGAATCAAGAGGGTGTAAAGCGGCATCAACACAGCAGGGAAAAGCAGCCAAGCCCGATTCTAAACATAAATTACTTTAAAAAACCCACAAAACAAAGACAGTGAAAGAGAGAGAAATTCTTACAAAATCCGTTCAGGGTCTCTGATGCAACCTGGATTGACCATATCTAGACCCACAGCTGGATGAGACATAAGGCTGGACACTCTTGGGGCTGAGAGGATTGGTGAGGTTGGGTGAGCAAACGCAGATACTGTAAAGTAACACTGCGGGGAACACACCCCATGGGTCTCAAATCTCCAGGTACAAGGGCATCTTCCTACATCAAAACATGCATGGGAAACCCAGAAGATGGTATGCCATGAGATCGGGAAAGGTTTCTAAAACGCACCTCATTTATCCTCTCCTTGTGCTCGGGTTCGCCATTCCAGCCACTTGACTAACCATCTCCCTACTTGGAGAATCAGCACCTTTAACCTCCTGTTTCTTACAGGTTGCAATTTGTCCTGAGGATGAACGGGAAGACGCGGAACCAACGAGAGACGAGCCCTAGGTGTTGGGACAGGCATAGGTGACTCCATTTTCCCATCAGGAAGAAGAATGAACCACAGGCTCAGCCTGCCCCCCAGAACCAAAATAAGGCCTGAAGCAATCCTGCGCTTTTGCGGCCAGCTCCCAAAAAAGCGAGGAGACAAATGGAGCTCAGGGGCACTGCAATTCACAAACGTGCAGAGTTATAAATGAGAACTCTCGTCCACAAATATATTGAGGGAAGGCAACGAAGAGGATTTGAAAGCAAGGCAGATTTGCAGGAAACAGATTTCAGGAGGTAGATTCGACTCGCCTTTAAAGCACATGAAAAGCGGCAAAACGTTGACAATGATGCCCTTGGCCAAAAAGGGCGTATGCGTTTTTTCCTGAATATATTCAGGAAAAAACGCATACGCCCTTTTTGGCCAACCAAGCAAGCCGGAAGGGCAAATCAGCGCTACAAAGATGTCTCGCTTGCCCTCGGTCAAAAGGGCCATGCTGAACAAAGTGTAAAAACCAGAAAAGCAGGACAGGCCATGGAGACATGGGAGACTTGCTACGCTGATGGGCGGGATGTAAATTGCCAACAGGCACTCTGGAGAAGAGTACGGTGTGTCCTGAAACAAGTAATAAACACAGCGTAGAGAGCATAGGGCACTTCCACTCATGGGCGTATAAATTGGGAAAACTAAAAATCAACAAGACACAGGCACCCTAAAGTTTACGGCTGCTCTGTTTCCAAGAACCTCCGCTTCGGTACACCTTCAATATCCCAGGAAAGAGAAAAATGGATAAAGAAATGGTGGTACTTGGCACAATGGAATATCACTCAGCCATGAAATCAATGTCATAAGGCTAGTTAGCAGCATGATGAGTGGATTTAGATACGATGATTCTAAGTGAAATAAGTCACACAGAAAAAGACACTTATCCTAAGATATCGCTTATAGAGGGAATGTCAAAATCGCTACACTTGAACTGAATTACAAAACGAAACAGAGGCACACCTTTAGAAGACACACTATGGCTGCTTAACGGGAAAGGTGAGGTGGGGTGATGCATAAAACAAGGGTTTGAAATTAGGTCAGAGACCGCTCCATAAGCCAAATATGTAATAGACAAGGCCTACTCCCTGCTCAGTGAACTGGACTCAACACACCCTAGTCACCACACAAGAATATATCTGACTAGTAAGAATCTGAAAACCTATGTATCGATATCTCTCTGCAAGTGAATCAAGAGGGTGTAAAGCGACATCAACACAGCAGGGAAAAGCAGCCAAGCCCGATTCTAAACATAAACTACTTTAAAAAACCCACAAAACAAAGACAGTGAAAGAGAGAGAAATTCTTACAAAATCCGTTCAGGGTCTATGATGCAACCTGGATTGACCATATCTAGACCCACAGCTGGATGAGACATAAGGCTGGACACTCTTGGGGCTGAGAGGATTGGTGAGGTTGGGTGAGC
This sequence comes from Eubalaena glacialis, assembly GCF_028564815.1. Taxonomy (NCBI): domain Eukaryota; kingdom Metazoa; phylum Chordata; class Mammalia; order Artiodactyla; family Balaenidae; genus Eubalaena; species Eubalaena glacialis. The sequence goes on from NW_026871326.1 coordinate 812,816, forward strand.
AAACGCAGATACTTTAAAGTAACACTGCGGGGAACACACCCCATGGGTCTCAAATCTCCAGGTACAAGGGCATCTTCCTACATCAAAACATGCATGGGAAACCCAGAAGATGGTATGCCATGAGATCGGGAAAGGTTTCTAAAACGCACCTCATTTCTCCTCTCCTTGTGCTCGGGTTCGCCATTCCAGCCGCTTGACTAACCATCGCCCTACTTGGAGAATCAGCACCTTTAACCTCCTGATTGTACAGGTTGCAATTTGTCCTGAGGATGAACGGGAAGACGCGGAACCAACGAGAGAGGAGCCCTAGGTGTTGGGACAGGCATAGGTCACTGCATTTTCCCATCAGGAAGAAGAATGAACCACAGGCTCAGCCTGCCCCCCAGAAACAAAATAGGGCCTGAAGCAATCCTGCGCTTTTGCGGCCAGCTCCCAAAAAAGCGAGGAGACAAATGGAGCTCAGGGGCACTGCAATTCACAAACGTGCAGAGTTATAAATGAGAACTCTCGTCCACAAATATATTGAGGGAAGGCAACGAAGAGGATTTGAAAGCAAGGCAGATTTGCAGGAAACAGATTTCAGGAGGTAGATTCGACTCGCCTTTAAAGCACATGAAAAGCGGCAAAACGTTGACAATGATGCCCTTGGCCAAAAAGGGCGTATGCGTTTTTTCCTGAATATATTCAGGAAAAAACGCATACGCCCTTTTTGGCCAACCAAGCAGGCCGGAAGGGCAAATCAGCGCTACAAAGAAGTCTCGCTTGCCCTCGGTCAAAAGGGCCATGCTGAACAAAGTGTAAAAACCAGAAAAGCAAGACAGGCCATGGAGACATGGGAGCCTTGCTACGCTGATGGGCGGGATGTAAATTGCCAACAGGCACTCTGGAGAAGAGTACGGTGTGTCCTGAAACAAGTAATAAACACAGCGTAGAGAGCATAGGGCACTTCCACTCAAGGGCGTATAAATTGGGAAAACTAAAAATCAACAAGACACAGGCACCCTAAAGTTTACGGCTGCTCTGTTTCCAAGAACCTCCACTTCGGTACACCTTCAATATCCCAGGAAAGAGAAAAATGGATAAAGAAATGGTGGTACTTGGCACAATGGAATATCACTCAACCATGAAATCAATGTCATAAGGCTAGTTAGCAGCATGATGAGTGGATTTAGGTACGATGATTCAAAGTGAAATAAGTCACACAGAAAAAGACACTTATCCTAAGATATCGCTTATAGAGGGAATGTCAAAATCGCTACACTTGAACTGAATTACAAAACAGAACAGAGTCACACCTTTGGAAGACACACTATGGCTGCTGAACGGGAAAGGTGAGGTGGGGTGATGCATAAAACAAGGGTTTGAAATTAGCTCAGAGACCGCTCCATAAGCCAAATATGTAATAGACAAGGCCTACTCCCTGCTCAGTGAACTGCACTCAACACACCCTAGTCACCACACAAGAATATATCTGACTAGTAAGAATCAGAAAACCTATGTATCAATATCTCTCTGCAAGTGAATCAAGAGGGTGTAAAGCGGCATCAACACAGCAGGGAAGAGCAGCCAAGCCCGATTCTAAACATAAATTACTTTAAAAAAACCCACAAAACAAAGACAGTGAAAGAGAGAGAAATTCTTACAAAATCCGTTCAGGGACTATGATGCAACCTGGATTGACCATATCTAGACCCACAGCTGGATGAGACATAAGGCTGGATACTCTTGGGGCTGAGAGGTTTGGTGAGGTTGGGTGAGCAAACGCAGATACTTTAAAGTAACACTGCGGGGAACACACCCCATGGGTCTCAAATCTCCAGGTACAAGGGCATCTTCCTACATCAAAACATGCATGGGAAACCCAGAAGATGGTATGCCATGAGATCGGGAAAGGTTTCTAAAACGCACCTCATTTCTCCTCTCCTTGTGCTCGAGTTCGCCATTCCAGCCGCTTGACTAACCATCTCCCTACTTGGAGAATCAGCACCTTTAACCTCCTGATTGTACAGGTTGCAATTTGTCCTGAGGATGAACGGGAAGACGCGGAACCAACGAGAGACGAGTCCTAGGTGTTGGGACAGGCATAGGTCACTCCATTTTCCCATCAGGATGAAGAATGAACCACAGGCTCAGCCTGCCCCCCAGAACCAAAATAGGGCCTGAAGCAATCCTGCGCTTTTGCGGCCAGCTCCCAAAAAAGCGAGGAGACAAATGGAGCTCAGGGGCACTGCAATTCACAAACGTGCAGAGTTATAAATGAGAACTCTCGTCCACAAATATATTGAGGGAAGGCAACGAAGAGGATTTGAAAGCAAGGCAGATTTGCAGGAAACAGATTTCAGGAGGTAGATTCGACTCGCCTTTAAAGCACATGAAAAGCGGCAAAACGTTGACAATGATGCCCTTGGCCAAAAAGGGCGTATGCGTTTTTTCCTGAATATATTCAGGAAAAAACGCATACGCCCTTTTTGGCCAACCAAGCAAGCCGGAAGGGCAAATCAGCGCTACAAAGAAGTCTCGCTTGCCCTCGGTCAAAAGGGCCATGCTGAACAAAGTGTAAAAACCAGAAAAGCAGGACAGGCTATGGAGACATGGGAGCCTTGCTACGCTGATGGGCGGGATGTAAATTGCCAACAGGCACTCTGGAGAAGAGTACGGTGTGTCCTGAAACAAGTAATAAACACAGCGTAGAGAGCATAGGGCACTTCCACTCAAGGGCGTATAAATTGGGAAAAGTAAAAATCAACAAGACACAGGCACCCTAAAGTTTACGGCTGCTCTGTTTCCAAGAACCTCCGCTTCGGTACACCTTCAATATCCCAGGAAAGAGAAAAATGGATAAAGAAATGGTGGTACTTGGCACAATGGAATATCACTCAGCCATGAAATCAATGTCATAAGGCTAGTTAGCAGCATGATGAGTGGATTTAGGTACGATGATTCTAAGTGAAATAAGTCACACAGAAAAAGACACTTATCCTAAGATATCGCTTTTAGGGGGAATGTCAAAATCGCTACACTTGAACTGAATTACAAAACAGAACAGAGTCACACCTTTAGAAGACACACTATGGCTGCTTAAAGGGAAAGGTGAGGTGGGGTGATGCATAAAACAAGGGTTTGAAATTAGCTCAGACACCGCTCCATAAGCCAAATATGTACTAGACAAGGCCTACACCCTGCTCAGTGAACTGGACTCAACACACCCTAGTCACCGCACAAGAATATATCTGACTAGTAAGAATCTGAAAACCTATGTATCGATATCTCTCTGCAAGTGAATCAAGAGGGTGTAAAGCGGCATCAACACAGCAGGGAAAAGCAGCCAAGCCCGATTCTAAACATAAATTACTTTAAAAAACCCACAAAACAAAGACAGTGAAAGAGAGAGAAATTCTTACAAAATCCGTTCAGGGTCTATGATGCAACCTGGATTGACCATATCTAGACCCACAGCTGAATGAGACATAAGGCTGGACACTCTTGGGGCTGAGAGGATTGGTGAGGTTGGGTGAGCAAACGCAGATAATTTAAAGTAACACTGCGGGGAACACACCCCATGGGTCTCAAATCTCCAGGTACAAGGGCATCTTCCTACATCAAAACATGCATGGGAAACCCAGAAGATGGTATGCCATGAGATCGGGAAAGGTTTCTAAAACGCACCTCATTTCTCCTCTCCTTGTGCTCGGGTTCGCCATTCCAGCCGCTTGACTAACCATCTCCCTACTTGGAGAATCAGCACCTTTAACCTCCTGATTGTACAGGTTGCAATTTGTCCTGAGGATGAACGGGAAGACGGGCAACCAACGAGAGACTAGCCCTAGGTGTTGGGACAGGCACAGGCCACTCCATTTTCCCATCAGGAAGAAGAATGAACCACAGGCTCAGCCTGACCCCCAGAACCAAAATAGGGCCTGAAGCAATCCTGTGCTTTTGCGGCCAGCTCCCAAAAAAGCGAGTAGACAAATGGAGCTCAGGGACACTGCAATTCACAAACGTGCAGAGTTATAAATGAGAACTCTCGTCCACAAATATATTGAGGGAAGGCAACGAAGAGGATTTGAAAGCAAGGCAGATTTGCAGGAAACAGATTTCAGGAGGTAGATTCGACTCGCCTTTAAAGCACATGAAAAGCGGCAAAACGTTGACAATGATGCCCTTGGCCAAAAAGGGCATATGCGTTTTTTCCTGAATATATTCAGGAAAAAACGCATACGCCGTTTTTGGCCAACCAAGCAAGCCGGAAGTGCAAATCAGCGCTACAAAGAAGTCTCGCTTGCCCTCGGTCAAAAGGGCCATGCTGAACAAAGTGTAAAAACCAGAAAAGCAGGACAGGGCATGGAGACATGGGAGCCTTGCTACCCTGATGGGCGGGATGTAAATTGCCAACAGGCACTCTGGAGAAGAGTACGGTGTGTCCTGAAACAAGTAATAAACACAGCGTAGAGAGCATAGGGCACTTCCACTCATGGGCGTATAAATTGGGAAAACTAAGAATCAACAAGACACAGGCACCCTAAAGTTTACGGCTGCTCTGTTTCCAAGAACCTCCGCTTCGGTACACCTTCAATATCCCAGGAAAGAGAAAAATGGATAAAGAAATGGTGGTACTTGGCACAATGGATTATCACTCAGCCATGAAATCAATGTCATAAGGCTAGTTAGCAGCATGATGAGTGGATTTAGGTACGATGATTCTAAGTGAAATAAGTCACACAGAAAAAGACACTTATCCTAAGATATCGCTTATAGAGGGAATGTCAAAATCGCTACACTTGAACTGAATTACAAAACAGAACAGAGTCACACCTTTAGAAGACACACTATGGCTGCTTAACGGGAAAGGTGAGGTGGGGTGATGCATAAAACAAGGGTTTGAAATTAGCTCAGAGACCGCTCCATAAGCCAAATATGTAATAGACAAGGCCTACTCCCTGCTCAGTGAACTGGACTCAACACACCCTAGACACCACACAAGAATATATCTGACTAGTAAGAATCTGAAAACTTATGTATCGATATCTCTCTGCAAGTGAATCAAGTGGGTGTAAAGCGGCATCAACACAGCAGGGAAAAGCAGCCAAGACCGATTCTAAACATAAATTACTTTAAAAAACCCACAAAACAAAGACAGTGAAAGAGAGAGAAATTCTTACAAAATCCGTTCAGGGTCTATGATGCAACCTGGATTGACCATATCTAGACCCACAGCTGGATGAGGCATAAGGCTGGACACTCTTGGGGCTGAGAGGATTGGTGAGGTTGGGTGATCAAACGCAGATAATTTAAAGTAACACTGCGGGGAACACACCCCATGGGTCTCAAATCTCCAGGTACAAGGGCATCTTCCTACATCAAAACATGCATGGGAAACCCAGAAGATGGTATGCCATGAGATCGGGAAAGGTTTCTAAAACGCACCTCATTTCTCCTCTCCTTGTGCTCGGGTTCGCCATTCCAGCCGCTTCACTAACCATCTCCCTACTTGGAGAATCAGCACCTTTAACCTCCTGATTGTACAGGTTGCAATTTGTCCTGAGGATGAATGGGAAGACGCAGAACCAACGAGAGACGAGCCCTAGGTGTTGGGACAGGCATAGGTCACTCCATTTTCCCATCAGGAAGAAGAATGAACCACAGGCTCAGCCTGCCCCCCAGAACCAAAATAGGGCCTGAAGCAATCCTGCGCTTTTGCGGCCAGCTCCCAAAAAAGCGAGGAGACAAATGGAGCTCAGGGGCACTGCAATTCACAAACGTGCAGAGTTATAAATGAGAACTCTCGTCCACAAATATATTGAGGGAAGGCAACGAAGAGGATTTGAAAGCAAGGCAGATTTGCAGGAAACAGATTTCAGGAGGTAGATTCGACTCGCCTTTAAAGCACATGAAAAGCGGCAAAACGTTGACAATGATGCCCTTGGCCAAAAAGGGCGTATGCGTTTTTTCCTGAATATATTCAGGAAAAAACGCATACGCCCTTTTTGGCCTACCAAGCAAGCCGGAAGGGCAAATCAGCGCTACAAAGAAGTCTCGCTTGCCCTCGGTCAAAAGGGCCATGCTGAACAAAGTGTAAAAACCAGAAAAGCAGGACAGGCCATGGAGACATGGGAGCCTTGCTACGCTGATGGGCGGGATGTAAATTGCCAACAGGCACTCTGGAGAAGAGTACGGTGTGTCCTGAAACAAGTAATAAACACAGCGTAGAGAGCATAGGGCACTTCCACTCATGGGCGTATAAATTGGGAAAACTAAAAATCAACAAGACACAGGCACCCTAAAGTTTACGGCTGCTCTGTTTCCAAGAACCTCCGCTTCGGTACACCTTCAATATCCCAGGAAAGAGAAAAATGGATAAAGAAATGGTGGTACTTGGCACAATGGAATATCACTCAGCCATGAAATCAATGTCATAAGGCTAGTTAGCAGCATGATGAGTGGATTTAGGTACGATGAATCTAAGTGAAATAAGTCACACAGAAAAAGGCACTTGTCCTAAGATATCGCTTATAGAGGGAATGTCAAAATCGCTACACTTGAACTGAATTACAAAACAGAACAGAGTCACACCTTTAGAAGACACACTATGGCTGCTTAACGGGAAAGGTGAGGTGGGGTGATGCATAAAACAAGGGTTTGAAATTAGCTCAGACACTGCTCCATAAGCCAAATATGTAATAGACAAGGCCTACTCCCTGCTCAGTGAACTGGACTCAACACACCCTAGTCACCACACTAGTAAGAATCTGAAAACCTATGTATCGATATCTCTCTGCAAGTGAATCAAGAGGGTGTAAAACGGCATCAACACAGCAGGGAAAAGCAGCCAAGACCGATTCTAAACGTAAATTACTTTAAAAAACCCACAAAACAAAGACCGTGAAAGAGAGAGAAATTCTTACAAAATCCGTTCAGGGTCTATGATGCAACCTGGATTGACCATATCTAGACCCACAGCTGGATGAGACATAAGGCTGGACACTCTTGGGGCTGAGAGGATAGGTGAGGTTGGGTGAGCAAACGCAGATACTTTAAAGTAACACTGCGGGGAACACACCCCATGGGTCTCAAATCTCCAGGTACAAGGGCATCTTCCTACATCAAAACATGCATGGGAAACCCAGAAGATGGTATGCCATGAGATCGGGAAAGGTTTCTAAAACGCACCTCATTTCTCCTCTCCTTGTGCTCGGGTTCGCCATTCCAGCCGCTTGACTAACCATCTCCCTACTTGGAGAATCAGCACCTTTAACCTCCTGATTGTACAGGTTGCAATTTGTCCTGAGGATGAATGGGAAGACGCAGAACCAACGAGAGACGAGCCCTAGGTGTTGGGACAGGCATAGGTCACTCCATTTTCCCATCAGGAAGAAGAATGAACCACAGGCTCAGCCTGCCCCCCAGAACCAAAATAGGGCCTGAAGCAATCCTGCGCTTTTGCGGCCAGCTCCCAAAAAAGCGAGGAGACAAATGGAGCTCAGGGGCACTGCAATTCACAAACGTGCAGAGTTATAAGTGAGAACTCTCGTCCACACATATATTGAGGGAAGGCAACAAAGAGGATTTGAAAGCAAGGCAGATTTGCAGGAAACAGATTTCAGGAGGTAGATTCGACTCGCCTTTAAAGCACATGAAAAGCAGCAAAACGTTGACAATGATGCCCTTGGCCAAAAAGGGCGTATGCGTTTTTTCCTGAATATATTCAGGAAAAAACGCATACGCCCTTTTTGGCCAACCAAGCAAGCCGGAAGGGCAAATCAGCGCTACAAAGAAGTCTCGCTTGCCCTCGGTCAAAAGGGCCATGCTGAACAAAGTGTAAAAACCAGAAAAGCAGGACAGGCCATGGAGACATGGGAGCCTTGCTACGCTGATGGGCGGGATGTAAATTGCCAACAGGCACTCTGGAGAAGAGTACGGTGTGTCCTGAAACAAGTAATAAACACAGCGTAGAGAGCATAGGGCACTTCCACTCATGGGCGTATAAATTGGGAAAACTAAAAATCAACAAGACACAGGCACCCTAAAGTTTACGGCTGCTCTGTTTCCAAGAACCTCCGCTTCGGTACACCTTCAATATCCCAGGAAAGAGAAAAATGGATAAAGAAATGGTGGTACTTGGCACAATGGAATATCACTCAGCCATGAAATCAATGTCATAAGGCTAGTTAGCAGCATGATGAGTGGATTTAGGTACGATGATTCTAAGTGAAATAAGTCACACAGAAAAAGACACTTATCCTAAGATATCGCTTATAGAGGGAATGTCAAAATCGCTACACTTGAACTGAATTACAAAACAGAACAGAGTCACACCTTTAGAAGACACACTATGGCTGCTTAACGGGAAAGGTGAGGTGGGGTGATGCATAAAACAAGGGTTTGAAATTAGCTCAGAGACCGCTCCATAAGCCAAATATGTAATAGACAAGGCCTACTCCCTGCTCAGTGAACTGGACTCAACACACCCTAGTCACCACACAAGAATATATCTGACTAGTAAGAATCTGAAAACCTATGTATCGATATCTCTCTGCAAGTGAATCAAGAGGGTGTAAAGCGGCATCAACACAGCAGGGAAAAGCAGCCAAGCATGATTCTAAACATAAATTACTTTAAAAAACCCACAAAACAAAGACAGTGAAAGAGAGAGAATTTCTTACAAAATCCGTTCAGGGTCTATGATGCAACCTGGATTGACCATATCTAGACCCACAGCTGGATGAGACATAAGGCTGGACACTCTTGGGGCTGAGAGGATTGGTGAGGTTGGGTGAGCAAACGCAGATAATTTAAAGTAACACTGCGGGGAACACACCCCATGGGTCTCAAATCTCCAGGTACAAGAGCATCTTCCTACATCAAAACATGCATGGGAAACCCAGAAGATGGTATGCCATGAGATCGGGAAAGGTTTCTAAAACGCACCTCATTTCTCCTCTCCTTGTGCTCGGGTTCGCCATTCCAGCCGCTTGACTAACCATCTCCCTACTTGGAGAATCAGCACCTTTAACCTCCTGATTGTACAGGTTGCAATTTGTCCTGAGGATGAATGGGAAGACGCAGAACCAACGAGATACGAGCCCTAGGTGTTGGGACAGGCATAGGTCACTCCATTTTCCCATCAGGAAGAAGAATGAACCACAGGCTCAGCCTGCCCCCCAGAACCAAAATAGGGCCTGAAGCAATCCTGCGCTTTTGCGGCCAGCTCCCAAAAAAGCGAGGAGACAAATGGAGCTCAGGGGCACTGCAATTCACAAACGTGCAGAGTTATAAATGAGAACTCTCGTCCACAAATATATTGAGGGAAGGCAACGAAGAGGATTTGAAAGCAAGGCAGATTTGCAGGAAACAGATTTCAGGAGGTAGATTCGACTCGCCTTTAAAGCACATGAAAAGCGGCAAAACGTTGACAATGATGCCCTTGGCCAAAAAGGGCGTATGCGTTTTTTCCTGAATATATTCAGGAAAAAACGCATACGCCCTTTTTGGCCAACCAAGCAAGCCGGAAGGGCAAATCAGCGCTACAAAGAAGTCTCGCTTGCCCTCGGTCAAAAGGGCCATGCTGAACAAAGTGTAAAAACCAGAAAAGCAGGACAGGCCATGGAGACATGGGAGCCTTGCTACGCTGATGGGCGGGATGTAAATTGCCAACAGGCACTCTGGAGAAGAGTACGGTGTGTCCTGAAACAAGTAATAAACACAGCGTAGAGAGCATAGGGCACTTCCACTCATGGGCGTATAAATTGGGAAAACTAAAAATCAACAAGACACAGGCACCCTAAAGTTTACGGCTGCTCTGTTTCCAAGAACCTCCGCTTCGGTACACCTTCAATATCCCAGGAAAGAGAAAAATGGATAAAGAAATGGTGGTACTTGGCACAATGGAATATCACTCAGCCATGAAATCAATGTCATAAGGCTAGTTAGCAGCATGATGAGTGGATTTAGGTACGATGATTCTAAGTGAAATAAGTCACACAGAAAAAGACACTTATCCTAAGATATCGCTTATAGAGGGAATCTCAAAATCGCTACACTTGAACTGAATTACAAAACAGAACAGAGTCACACCTTTAGAAGACACACTATGGCTGCTTAACGGGAAAGGTGAGGTGGGGTGATGCATAAAACAAGGGTTTGAAATTAGCTCACACACTGCTCCATAAGCCAAATATGTAATAGACAAGGCCTACTCCCTGCTCAGTGAACTGGACTCAACACACCCTAGTCACCACACAAGAATATATCTGACTACTAAGAATCTGAAAACCTATGTATCGATATCTCTCTGCAAGTGAATCAAGAGGGTGTAAAACGGCATCAACACAGCAGGGAAAAGCAGCCAAGACCGATTCTAAACGTAAATTACTTTAAAAAACCCACAAAACAAAGACCGTGAAAGAGAGAGAAATTCTTACAAAATCCGTTCAGGGTCTCTGATGCAACCTGGATTGACCATATCTAGACCCACAGCTGGATGAGACATAAGGCTGGACACTCTTGGGGCTGAGAGGATAGGTGAGGTTGGGTGAGCAAACGCAGATACTTTAAAGTAACACTGCGGGGAACACACCCCATGGGTCTCAAATCTCCAGGTACAAGGGCATCTTCCTACATCAAAACATGCATGGGAAACCCAGAAGATGGTATGCCATGAGATCGGGAAAGGTTTCTAAAACGCACCTCATTTCTCCTCTCCTTGTGCTCGGGTTCGCCATTCCAGCCGCTTGACTAACCATCTCCCTACTTGGAGAATCAGCACCTTTAACCTCCTGATTGTACAGGTTGCAATTTGTCCTGAGGATGAATGGGAAGACGCAGAACCAACGAGATACGAGCCCTAGGTGTTGGGACAGGCATAGGTCACTCCATTTTCCCATCAGGAAGAAGAATGAACCACAGGCTCAGCCTGCCCCCCAGAACCAAAATAGGGCCTGAAGCAATCCTGCGCTTTTGCGGCCAGCTCCCAAAAAAGCGAGGAGACAAATGGAGCTCAGGGGCACTGCAATTCACAAACGTGCAGAGTTATAAGTGAGAACTCTCGTCCACACATATATTGAGGGAAGGCAACAAAGAGGATTTGAAAGCAAGGCAGATTTGCAGGAAACAGATTTCAGGAGGTAGATTCGACTCGCTTTTAAAGCACATGAAAAGCAGCAAAACGTTGACAATGATGCCCTTGGCCAAAAAGGGCGTATGCGTTTTTTCCTGAATATATTCAGGAAAAAACGCATACGCCCTTTTTGGCCAACCAAGCAAGCCGGAAGGGCAAATCAGCGCTACAAAGAAGTCTCGCTTGCCCTCGGTCAAAAGGGCCATGCTGAACAAAATGTAAAAACCAGAAAAGCAGGACAGGCCATGGAGACATGGGAGCCTTGCTACGCTGATGGGCGGGATGTAAATTGCCAACAGGCACTCTGGAGAAGAGTACGGTGTGTCCTGAAACAAGTAATAAACACAGCGTAGAGAGCATAGGGCACTTCCACTCATGGGCGTATAAATTGGGAAAACTAAAAATCAACAAGACACAGGCACCCCAAACTTTACGGCTGCTCTGTTGCCAAGAACCTCCGCTTCGGTACACCTTCAATATCCCAGGAAAGAGAAAAATGGATAAAGAAATGGTGGTACTTGGCACAATGGAATATCACTCAGCCATGAAATCAATGACATAAGGCTAGTTAGCAGCATGATGAGTGGATTTAGGTACGATGATTCTAAGTGAAATAAGTCACACAGAAAAAGGCCCTTATCCTAAGATATCGCTTCTAGAGGGAATGTCAAAATCGCTACACTTGAACTGAATTACAAAACAGAACAGAGTCACACCTTTAGAAGACACACTATGGCTGCTTAACGGGAAAGGTGAGGTGGGGTGATGCATAAAACAAGGGTTTGAAATTAGCTCAGAGACCGCTCCATAAAACAAATATGTAATAGACAAGGCCTACTCCCTGCTCAGTGAACTGGACTCAACACACCCTAGTCACCACACAAGAATATATCTGACTAGTAAGAATCTGAAAACCTATGTATCGATATCTCTCTGCAAGTGAATCAAGAGGGTGTAAAGCGGCATCAACACAGCAGGGAAAAGCAGCCAAACCCGATTCTAAACATAAATTACTTAAAAAACCCACAAAACAAAGACAGTGAAAGAGAGAGAAATTCTTACAAAATCCGTTCAGGGTTTATGATGCAACCTGGATTGACCATATCTAGACCCACAGCTGGATGAGACATAAGGCTGGACACTCTTGGGGCTGAGAGGATTGGTGAGGTTGGGTGAGCAAACGCAGATACTTTAAAGTAACACTGCGGGGAACACACCCCATGGGTCTCAAATCTCCAGGTACAAGGGCATCTTCCTACATCAAAACATGCATGGGAAACCCAGAGGATGGTATGCCGTGAGATCGGGAAAGGTTTCTAAAACGCACCTCATTTCTCCTCTCCTTGTGCTCGGGTTCGCCATTCCAGCCGCTTGACTAACCATCTCCCTACTTGGAGAATCAGCACCTTTAACCTCCTGTTTCGTCCAGGTTGCAATTTGTCCTGAGGATGAACGGGAAGACGGGGAACCAACGAGAGACTAGCCCTACGTGTTGGGACAGGCACAGGTCACTCCATTTTCCCATCAGGAAGAAGAATGAACCACAGGCTCAGCCTGCCCCCCAGAACCAAAATAGGGCCTGAAGCAATCCTGCGCTTTTGCGGCCAGCTCCCAAAAAAGCCAGGAGACAAATGGAGCTCAGGGCACTGCAATTCACAAACGTGCAGAGTTATAAATGAGAACTCTCGTCCACAAATATATTGAGGGAAGCCAACGAAGAGGATTTGAAAGCAAGGCAGATTTGCAGGAAACAGATTTCAGGAGGTAGATTCGACTCGCCTTTAAAGCACATGAAAAGCGGCAAAACGTTGACAATGATGCCCTTGGCCAAAAAGGGCGTATGCGTTTTTTCCTGAATATATTCAGGAAAAAACGCATACGCCCTTTTTGGCCAACCAAGCAAGCCGGAAGGGCAAATCAGCGCTACAAAGAAGTCTCGCTTGCCCTCGGTCAAAAGGGCCATGCTGAACAAAATGTAAAAACCAGAAAAGCAGGACAGGCCATGGAGACATGGGAGCCTTGCTACGCTGATGGGCGGGATGTAAATTGCCAACAGGCACTCTGGAGAAGAGTACGGTGTGTCCTGAAACAAGTAATAAACACAGCGTAGAGAGCATAGGGCACTTCCACTCATGGGCGTATAAATTGGGAAAACTAAAAGTCAACAAGACACAGGCACCCCAAACTTTACGGCTGCTCTGTTGCCAAGAACCTCCGCTTCGGTACACCTTCAATATCCCAGGAAAGAGAAAAATGGATAAAGAAATGGTGGTACTTGACACAATGGAATATCACTCAGCCATGAAATCAATGTCATAAGGCTAGTTAGCAGCATGATGAGTGGATTTAGGTACGATGATTCTAAGTGAAATAAGTCACACAGAAAAAGACACTTATCCTAAGATATCGCTTATAGAGGGAATGTCAAAATCGCTACACTTGAACTGAATTACAAAAGAGAACAGAGTCACACCTTTAGAAGACACACTATGGCTGCTTAACGGGAAAGGTGAGGTGGGGTGATGCATAAAACAAGGGTTTGAAATTAGCTCAGACACCGCTCCATAAGCCAAATATGTAATAGACAAGGCCTACTCCCTGCTCAGTGTACTGGACTCAACACCCCCTAGTCACCGCACAAGAATATATCTGACTAGTATGAATCTGAAAACCTATGTATTGATATCTCTCTGCAAGTGAATCAAGAGGGTGTAAAGCGGCATAAACACAGCAGGAAAAAGCAGCCAAACCCCATTCTAAACATACATTACTTTAAAAAACCCACAAAGCAAAGACAGTGAAAGAGAGAGAAATTCTTACAAAATCCGTTCAGGGTCTCTGATGCAACCTGGATTGACGATATCTAGACCCACAGCTGGATGAGACATAAGGCTGGACACTCTTGGGGCTGAGAGGATTGGTGAGGTTGGGTGAGCAAATGCAGATACTTTAAAGTAATACCGCGGGGTACCCACCCCATGGGTCTCAAATCTCCAAGTACAAGGGCATCTTCCTACATCAAAACATGCATGGGAAACCCAGAAGATGGTATGCCGTGAGATCGGGAAAGGTTTCTAAAACGCAACTCATTTCTCCTCTCCTTGTGCTCGGGTTCGCCATTCCAGCCGCTTCACTAACATTCTCCCTACTTGGAGAATCAGCACCTTTAACCACCTGTTTCGTCCAGGTTGCAATTTGTCCTGAGGATGAACGGGAAGACGGGGGACCAACGAGAGACTAGCCCTAGGTGTTGGGACAGGCACAGGTCACTCCATTTTCCCATCAGGAAGAAGAATGAACCACAGGCTCAGCCTGCCCCCCAGAACCAAAATAGGGCCTGAAGCAATCCTGCGCTTTTGCGGCCAGCTCCCAAGAAAGCGAGGAGACAAATGGAGCTCAGGGGCACTGCAATTCACAAACGTGCAGAGTTATAAATGAGAACTCTCGTGCACAAATATATTGAGGGAAGGCAACGAAGAGGATTTGAAAGCAAGGCAGATTTGCAGGAAACAGATTTCAGGAGGTAGATTCGACTCGCCTTTAAAGCACATGAAAAGCGGCAAAACGTTGACAATGATGCCCTTGGCCAAAAAGGGCGTATGCGTTTTTTCCTGAATATATTCAGGAGAAAACGCATACGCCCTTTTTGGCCAACCAAGCAAGCCGGAAGGGCAAATCAGCGCTACAAAGAAGTCTCGCTTGCCCTCGGTCAAAAGGGCCATGCTGAACAAAATGTAAAAACCAGAAAAGCAGGACAGGCCATGGAGACATGGGAGCCTTGCTACGCTGATGGGCGGGATGTAAATTGCCAACAGGCACTCTGGAGAAGACTACGGTGTGTCCTGAAACAAGTAATAAACACAGCGTAGAGAGCATAGGGCACTTCCACTCATGGGCGTATAAATTGGGAAAACTAAAAGTCAACAAGACACAGTCACCCCAAACTTTACGGCTGCTCTGTTGCCAAGAACCTCCGCTTCGGTACACCTTCAATATCCCAGGAAAGAGAAAAATGGATAAAGAAATGGTGGTACTTGGCACAATGGAATATCACTCAGCCATGAAATCAATGACATAAGGCTAGTTAGCAGCATGATGAGTGGATTTAGGTACGATGATACTAAGTGAAATAAGTCACACAGAAAAAGGCCCTTATCCTAAGATATCGCTTCTAGAGGGAATGTCAAAATCGCTACACTTGAACTGAATTACAAAACAGAACAGAGTCACACCTTTAGAAGACACACTATGGCTGCTTAACGGGAAAGGTGAGGTGGGGTGATGCATAAAACAAGGGTTTGAAATTAGCTCAGAGACCGCTCCATAAAACAAATATGTAATAGACAAGGCCTACTCCCTGCTCAGTGTACTGGACTCAACAGCCCCTAGTCACTGCACAAGAATATATCTGACTAGTGTGAATTTGAAAACCTATGTATTGATATCTCTCTGCAAGTGAATCAAGAGGGAGTAAAGCGGCATAAACACAGCAGGGAAAAACAGCCAAACCCCATTCTAAACATACATTACTTTAAAAAACCCACAAAGCAAAGACAGTGAAAGAGATAGAAATTCTTACAAAATCCGTTCAGGGTCTCTGATGCAACCTGGATTGACCATATCTAGACCCACAGCTGGATGAGACATAAGGCTGGACACTCTTGGGGCTGAGAGGATTGGTGAGGTTGGGTGAGCAAATGCAGATACTTTAAAGTAATACCGCGGGGTACCCACCCCATGGGTCTCAAATCTCCAGGTACAAGGGCATCTTCCTACATCAAAACATGCATGGGAAACCCAGAAGATGGTATGCCGTGAGATCGGGAAAGGTTTCTAAAACGCACCTCATTTCTCCTCTCCTTGTGCTCGGGTTCGCCATTCCAGCTGCTTGACTAACCATCTCCCTACTTGGAGAATCAGCACCTTTAACCTCCTGTTTCGTCCAGGTTGCAATTTGTCCTGAGGATGAACGGGAAGACGGGGAACCAACGAGAGACTAGCCCTAGGTGTTGGGACAGGCACAGGTCACTCCATTTTCCCATCAGGAAGAAGAATGAACCACAGGCTCAGCATGCCCCCCAGAACCAAAATAGGGCCTGAAGCAATCCTGCGCTTTTGCGGCCAGCTCCAAAAAAAGCGAGGAGACAAATGGAGCTCAGGGGCACTGCAATTCACAAACGTGCAGAGTTATAAATGAGAACTCTCGTCCACAAATATATTGAGGGAAGGCAACGAAGAGGATTTGAAAGCAAGACAGATTTGCAGGAAACAGATTTCAGGAGGTAGATTCGACTCGCCTTTAAAGCACATGAAAAGCGGCAAAATGTTGACAATGATGCCCTTGGCCAAAAAGGGCGTATGCGCTTTTTCCTGAATATATTCAGGAAAAAACGCATACGCCCTTTTTGGCCAACCAAGCAAGCCGGAAGGGCAAATCAGCGCTACAAAGAAGTCTCGCTTGCCCTCGGTCAAAAGGGCCATGCTGAACAAACTGTAAAAACCAGAATAGCAGGACAGGCCATGGAGACATGGGAGCCTTGCTACGCTGATGGGTGGGATGTAAATTGCCAACAGGCACTCTGGAGAAGAGTACGGTGTGTCCTGAAACAAATAATAAACACAGCGTAGAGAGCATAGGGCACTTCCACTCATGGGCGTATAAATTGGGAAAACTAAAAATCAACAAGACACAGGCACCCTAAAGTTTACGGCTGCTCTGTTGCCAAGAACCTCCGCTTCGGTACACCTTCAATATCCCAGGAAAGAGAAAAATGGATAAAGAAATGGTGGTACTTGGCACAATGGAATATCACTCAGCCATGAAATCAATGTCATAAGACTAGGTAGCAGCATGATTACTGGATTTAGGTACGATGATTCTAAGTGAAATAAGTCACACAGAAAAAGGCACTTATCCTAAGATATCGCTTATAGAGGGAATGTCAAAATCGCTACACTTGAACTGAATTACAAAACAGAACAGAGGCACACCTTTAGAAGACACACTATGGCTGCTTAACCGGAAAGGTGAGGTGGGGTGATGCATAAAACAAGGGTTTGAAATTAGCTCAGAGACCGCTCCATAACCCTAATATGTAATAGACAAGGCCTACTCCCTGCTCAGTGAACTGGACTCAACACCCTAGTCACCACACAAGAATATATCTGACTAGTAAGAATCTGAAAAACTATGTTTGGATATCTCTCTGCAAGTGAATCAAGAGGGTGTAAAGCGGCATCAACACAGCAGGGAAAAGCAGCCAAACCCGATTCTAAACATAAATTACTTTAAAAACCCACAAAACAAAGACAGTGAAAGAGAGAGAAATTCTTACAAAATCCGTTCAGGGTCTATGATGCAACCTGGATTGACCATATCTAGACCCACAGCTGGATGAGACATAAGGCTGGACACTCTTGGGGCTGAGAGGATTGGTGAGGTTGGGTGAGCAAACGCAGATACTTTAAAGTAACACTGCGGGGAACACACCCCATGGGTCTCAAATCTCCAGGTACAAGGGCATCTTCCTACATCAAAACATGCATGGGAAACCCAGAAGATGGTATGCCATGAGATCGGGAAAGGTTTCTAAAACGCACCTCATTTCTCCTCTCCTTGTGCTCGGGTTCGCCATTCCAGCCGCTTGACTAACCATCTCCCTACTTGGAGAATCAGCACCTTTAACCTCCTGATTGTACAGGTTGCAATTTGTCCTGAGGATGAACGGGAAGACGCGGAACCAACGAGAGACGAGCCCTAGGTGTTGGGACAGGCATAGGTCACTCCATTTTCCCATCAGGAAGAAGAATGAACCACAGGCTCAGCCTGCCCCCCAGAACCAAAATAGGGCCTGAAGCAATCCTGCGCTTTTGCGGCCAGCTCCCAAAAAAGCGAGGAGACAAATGGAGCTCAGGGGCACTGCAATTCACAAACGTGCAGAGTTATAAATGAGAACTCTCGTCCACAAATATATTGAGGGAAGGCAACGAAGAGGATTTGAAAGCAAGGCAGATTTGCAGGAAACAGATTTCAGGAGGTAGATTCGACTCGCCTTTAAAGCACATGAAAAGCGGCAAAACGTTGACAATGATGCCCTTGGCCAAAAAGGGCGTATGCGTTTTTTCCTGAATATATTCAGGAAAAAACGCATACGCCCTTTTTGGCCAACCAAGCAAGCCGGAAGGGCAAATCAGCGCTACAAAGAAGTCTCGCTTGCCCTCGGTCAAAAGGGCCATGCTGAACAAAGTGTAAAAACCAGAAAAGCAAGACAGGCCATGGAGACATGGGAGCCTTGCTACGCTGATGGGCGGGATGTAAATTGCCAACAGGCACTCTGGAGAAGAGTATGGTGTGTCCTGAAACAAGTAATAAACACAGCGTAGAGAGCATAGGGCACTTCCACTCAAGGGCGTATAAATTGGGAAAACTAAAAATCAACAAGACACAGGCACCCTAAAGTTTACGGCTGCTCTGTTTCCAAGAACCTCCACTTCGGTACACCTTCAATATCCCAGGAAAGAGAAAAATGGATAAAGAAATGGTGGTACTTGGCACAATGGAATATCACTCAACCATGAAATCAACGTCATAAGGCTAGTTAGTAGCATGATGAGTGGATTTAGATACGATGATTCTAAGTGAATTAAGTCACACAGAAAAAGACACTTATCCTAAGATATCGCTTATAGAGGGACTGTCAAAATCGCTACACTTGAACTGAATTACAAAACAGAACAGAGTCACACCTTTAGAAGACACACTATGGCTGCTTAACGGGAAAGGTGAGGTGGGGTGATGCATAAAACAAGGGTTTGAAATTAGCTCAGAGACCGCTCCATAAGCCAAATATGTAATAGACAAGGCCTACTCCCTGCTCAGTGAACTGGACTCAACACACCCTAGACACCACACAAGAATATATCTGACTGGTAAGAATCTGAAAACCTATGTATTGATATCTCTCTGCAAGTGAATCAAGAGGGTGTAAAGCGGCATCAACACAGCAGGGAAAAGCAGCCAAGCCCGATTCTAAACATAAATTACTTTAAAAAACCCACAAAACAAAGACAGTGAAAGAGAGAGAAATTCTTACAAAATCCGTTCAGGGTCTCTGATGCAACCTGGATTGACCATATCTAGACCCACAGCTGGATGAGACATAAGGCTGGACACTCTTGGGGCTGAGAGGATTGGTGAGGTTGGGTGAGCAAACGCAGATACTGTAAAGTAACACTGCGGGGAACACACCCCATGGGTCTCAAATCTCCAGGTACAAGGGCATCTTCCTACATCAAAACATGCATGGGAAACCCAGAAGATGGTATGCCATGAGATCGGGAAAGGTTTCTAAAACGCACCTCATTTCTCCTCTCCTTGTGCTCGGGTTCGCCATTCCAGCCACTTGACTAACCATCTCCCTACTTGGAGAATCAGCACCTTTAACCTCCTGTTTCTTACAGGTTGCAATTTGTCCTGAGGATGAACGGGAAGACGCGGAACCAACGAGAGACGAGCCCTAGGTGTTGGGACAGGCATAGGTGACTCCATTTTCCCATCAGGAAGAAGAATGAACCACAGGCTCAGCCTGCCCCCCAGAACCAAAATAAGGCCTGAAGCAATCCTGCGCTTTTGCGGCCAGCTCCCAAAAAAGCGAGGAGACAAATGGAGCTCAGGGGCACTGCAATTCACAAACGTGCAGAGTTATAAATGAGAACTCTCGTCCACAAATATATTGAGGGAAGGCAACGAAGAGGATTTGAAAGCAAGGCAGATTTGCAGGAAACAGATTTCAGGAGGTAGATTCGACTCGCCTTTAAAGCACATGAAAAGCGGCAAAACGTTGACAATGATGCCCTTGGCCAAAAAGGGCGTATGCGTTTTTTCCTGAATATATTCAGGAAAAAACGCATACGCCCTTTTTGGCCAACCAAGCAAGCCGGAAGGGCAAATCAGCGCTACAAAGATGTCTCGCTTGCCCTCGGTCAAAAGGGCCATGCTGAACAAAGTGTAAAAACCAGAAAAGCAGGACAGGCCATGGAGACATGGGAGACTTGCTACGCTGATGGGCGGGATGTAAATTGCCAACAGGCACTCTGGAGAAGAGTACGGTGTGTCCTGAAACAAGTAATAAACACAGCGTAGAGAGCATAGGGCACTTCCACTCATGGGCGTATAAATTGGGAAAACTAAAAATCAACAAGACACAGGCACCCTAAAGTTTACGGCTGCTCTGTTTCCAAGAACCTCCGCTTCGGTACACCTTCAATATCCCAGGAAAGAGAAAAATGGATAAAGAAATGGTGGTACTTGGCACAATGGAATATCACTCAGCCATGAAATCAATGTCATAAGGCTAGTTAGCAGCATGATGAGTGGATTTAGATACGATGATTCTAAGTGAAATAAGTCACACAGAAAAAGACACTTATCCTAAGATATCGCTTATAGAGGGAATGTCAAAATCGCTACACTTGAACTGAATTACAAAACGAAACAGAGGCACACCTTTAGAAGACACACTATGGCTGCTTAACGGGAAAGGTGAGGTGGGGTGATGCATAAAACAAGGGTTTGAAATTAGGTCAGAGACCGCTCCATAAGCCAAATATGTAATAGACAAGGCCTACTCCCTGCTCAGTGAACTGGACTCAACACACCCTAGTCACCACACAAGAATATATCTGACTAGTAAGAATCTGAAAACCTATGTATCGATATCTCTCTGCAAGTGAATCAAGAGGGTGTAAAGCGACATCAACACAGCAGGGAAAAGCAGCCAAGCCCGATTCTAAACATAAACTACTTTAAAAAACCCACAAAACAAAGACAGTGAAAGAGAGAGAAATTCTTACAAAATCCGTTCAGGGTCTATGATGCAACCTGGATTGACCATATCTAGACCCACAGCTGGATGAGACATAAGGCTGGACACTCTTGGGGCTGAGAGGATTGGTGAGGTTGGGTGAGCAAACGCAGATACTTTAAAGTAACACTGCGGGGAACACACCCCATGGGTCTCAAATCTCCAGGTACAAGGGCATCTTCCTACATCAAAACATGCATGGGAAACCCAGAAGATGGTATGCCATGAGATCGGGAAAGGTTTCTAAAACGCACCTCATTTCTCCTCTCCTTGTGCTCGGGTTCGCCATTCCAGCCGCTTGACTAACCATCGCCCTACTTGGAGAATCAGCACCTTTAACCTCCTGATTGTACAGGTTGCAATTTCTCCTGAGGATGAACGGGAAGACGCGGAACCAACGAGAGAGGAGCCCTAGGTGTTGGGACAGGCATAGGTCACTGCATTTTCCCATCAGGAAGAAGAATGAACCACAGGCTCAGCCTGCCCCCCAGAAACAAAATAGGGCCTGAAGCAATCCTGCGCTTTTGCGGCCAGCTCCCAAAAAAGCGAGGAGACAAATGGAGCTCAGGGGCACTGCAATTCACAAACGTGCAGAGTTATAAATGAGAACTCTCGTCCACAAATATATTGAGGGAAGGCAACGAAGAGGATTTGAAAGCAAGGCAGATTTGCAGGAAACAGATTTCAGGAGGTAGATTCGACTCGCCTTTAAAGCACATGAAAAGCGGCAAAACGTTGACAATGATGCCCTTGGCCAAAAAGGGCGTATGCGTTTTTTCCTGAATATATTCAGGAAAAAACGCATACGCCCTTTTTGGCCAACCAAGCAGGCCGGAAGGGCAAATCAGCGCTACAAAGAAGTCTCGCTTGCCCTCGGTCAAAAGGGCCATGCTGAACAAAGTGTAAAAACCAGAAAAGCAAGACAGGCCATGGAGACATGGGAGCCTTGCTACGCTGATGGGCGGGATGTAAATTGCCAACAGGCACTCTGGAGAAGAGTACGGTGTGTCCTGAAACAAGTAATAAACACAGCGTAGAGAGCATAGGGCACTTCCACTCAAGGGCGTATAAATTGGGAAAACTAAAAATCAACAAGACACAGGCACCCTAAAGTTTACGGCTGCTCTGTTTCCAAGAACCTCCACTTCGGTACACCTTCAATATCCCAGGAAAGAGAAAAATGGATAAAGAAATGGTGGTACTTGGCACAATGGAATATCACTCAACCATGAAATCAATGTCATAAGGCTAGTTAGCAGCATGATGAGTGGATTTAGGTACGATGATTCAAAGTGAAATAAGTCACACAGAAAAAGACACTTATCCTAAGATATCGCTTATAGAGGGAATGTCAAAATCGCTACACTTGAACTGAATTACAAAACAGAACAGAGTCACACCTTTGGAAGACACACTATGGCTGCTGAACGGGAAAGGTGAGGTGGGGTGATGCATAAAACAAGGGTTTGAAATTAGCTCAGAGACCGCTCCATAAGCCAAATATGTAATAGACAAGGCCTACTCCCTGCTCAGTGAACTGCACTCAACACACCCTAGTCACCACACAAGAATATATCTGACTAGTAAGAATCTGAAAACCTATGTATCAATATCTCTCTGCAAGTGAATCAAGAGGGTGTAAAGCGGCATCAACACAGCAGGGAAGAGCAGCCAAGCCCGATTCTAAACATAAATTACTTTAAAAAAACCCACAAAACAAAGACAGTGAAAGAGAGAGAAATTCTTACAAAATCCGTTCAGGGACTATGATGCAACCTGGATTGACCATATCTAGACCCACAGCTGGATGAGACATAAGGCTGGATACTCTTGGGGCTGAGAGGTTTGGTGAGGTTGGGTGAGCAAACGCAGATACTTTAAAGTAACACTGCGGGGAACACACCCCATGGGTCTCAAATCTCCAGGTACAAGGGCATCTTCCTACATCAAAACATGCATGGGAAACCCAGAAGATGGTATGCCATGAGATCGGGAAAGGTTTCTAAAACGCACCTCATTTCTCCTCTCCTTGTGCTCGAGTTCGCCATTCCAGCCGCTTGACTAACCATCTCCCTACTTGGAGAATCAGCACCTTTAACCTCCTGATTGTACAGGTTGCAATTTGTCCTGAGGATGAACGGGAAGACGCGGAACCAACGAGAGACGAGTCCTAGGTGTTGGGACAGGCATAGGTCACTCCATTTTCCCATCAGGATGAAGAATGAACCACAGGCTCAGCCTGCCCCCCAGAACCAAAATAGGGCCTGAAGCAATCCTGCGCTTTTGCGGCCAGCTCCCAAAAAAGCGAGGAGACAAATGGAGCTCAGGGGCACTGCAATTCACAAACGTGCAGAGTTATAAATGAGAACTCTCGTCCACAAATATATTGAGGGAAGGCAACGAAGAGGATTTGAAAGCAAGGCAGATTTGCAGGAAACAGATTTCAGGAGGTAGATTCGACTCGCCTTTAAAGCACATGAAAAGCGGCAAAACGTTGACAATGATGCCCTTGGCCAAAAAGGGCGTATGCGTTTTTTCCTGAATATATTCAGGAAAAAACGCATACGCCCTTTTTGGCCAACCAAGCAAGCCGGAAGGGCAAATCAGCGCTACAAAGAAGTCTCGCTTGCCCTCGGTCAAAAGGGCCATGCTGAACAAAGTGTAAAAACCAGAAAAGCAGGACAGGCTATGGAGACATGGGAGCCTTGCTACGCTGATGGGCGGGATGTAAATTGCCAACAGGCACTCTGGAGAAGAGTACGGTGTGTCCTGAAACAAGTAATAAACACAGCGTAGAGAGCATAGGGCACTTCCACTCAAGGGCGTATAAATTGGGAAAAGTAAAAATCAACAAGACACAGGCACCCTAAAGTTTACGGCTGCTCTGTTTCCAAGAACCTCCGCTTCGGTACACCTTCAATATCCCAGGAAAGAGAAAAATGGATAAAGAAATGGTGGTACTTGGCACAATGGAATATCACTCAGCCATGAAATCAATGTCATAAGGCTAGTTAGCAGCATGATGAGTGGATTTAGGTACGATGATTCTAAGTGAAATAAGTCACACAGAAAAAGACACTTATCCTAAGATATCGCTTTTAGGGGGAATGTCAAAATCGCTACACTTGAACTGAATTACAAAACAGAACAGAGTCACACCTTTAGAAGACACACTATGGCTGCTTAAAGGGAAAGGTGAGGTGGGGTGATGCATAAAACAAGGGTTTGAAATTAGCTCAGACACCGCTCCATAAGCCAAATATGTACTAGACAAGGCCTACACCCTGCTCAGTGAACTGGACTCAACACACCCTAGTCACCGCACAAGAATATATCTGACTAGTAAGAATCTGAAAACCTATGTATCGATATCTCTCTGCAAGTGAATCAAGAGGGTGTAAAGCGGCATCAACACAGCAGGGAAAAGCAGCCAAGCCCGATTCTAAACATAAATTACTTTAAAAAACCCACAAAACAAAGACAGTGAAAGAGAGAGAAATTCTTACAAAATCCGTTCAGGGTCTATGATGCAACCTGGATTGACCATATCTAGACCCACAGCTGAATGAGACATAAGGCTGGACACTCTTGGGGCTGAGAGGATTGGTGAGGTTGGGTGAGCAAACGCAGATAATTTAAAGTAACACTGCGGGGAACACACCCCATGGGTCTCAAATCTCCAGGTACAAGGGCATCTTCCTACATCAAAACATGCATGGGAAACCCAGAAGATGGTATGCCATGAGATCGGGAAAGGTTTCTAAAACGCACCTCATTTCTCCTCTCCTTGTGCTCGGGTTCGCCATTCCAGCCGCTTGACTAACCATCTCCCTACTTGGAGAATCAGCACCTTTAACCTCCTGATTGTACAGGTTGCAATTTGTCCTGAGGATGAACGGGAAGACGGGCAACCAACGAGAGACTAGCCCTAGGTGTTGGGACAGGCACAGGCCACTCCATTTTCCCATCAGGAAGAAGAATGAACCACAGGCTCAGCCTGACCCCCAGAACCAAAATAGGGCCTGAAGCAATCCTGTGCTTTTGCGGCCAGCTCCCAAAAAAGCGAGTAGACAAATGGAGCTCAGGGACACTGCAATTCACAAACGTGCAGAGTTATAAATGATAACTCTCGTCCACAAATATATTGAGGGAAGGCAACGAAGAGGATTTGAAAGCAAGGCAGATTTGCAGGAAACAGATTTCAGGAGGTAGATTCGACTCGCCTTTAAAGCACATGAAAAGCGGCAAAACGTTGACAATGATGCCCTTGGCCAAAAAGGGCATATGCGTTTTTTCCTGAATATATTCAGGAAAAAACGCATACGCCGTTTTTGGCCAACCAAGCAAGCCGGAAGTGCAAATCAGCGCTACAAAGAAGTCTCGCTTGCCCTCGGTCAAAAGGGCCATGCTGAACAAAGTGTAAAAACCAGAAAAGCAGGACAGGGCATGGAGACATGGGAGCCTTGCTACCCTGATGGGCGGGATGTAAATTGCCAACAGGCACTCTGGAGAAGAGTACGGTGTGTCCTGAAACAAGTAATAAACACAGCGTAGAGAGCATAGGGCACTTCCACTCATGGGCGTATAAATTGGGAAAACTAAGAATCAACAAGACACAGGCACCCTAAAGTTTACGGCTGCTCTGTTTCCAAGAACCTCCGCTTCGGTACACCTTCAATATCCCAGGAAAGAGAAAAATGGATAAAGAAATGGTGGTACTTGGCACAATGGATTATCACTCAGCCATGAAATCAATGTCATAAGGCTAGTTAGCAGCATGATGAGTGGATTTAGGTACGATGATTCTAAGTGAAATAAGTCACACAGAAAAAGACACTTATCCTAAGATATCGCTTATAGAGGGAATGTCAAAATCGCTACACTTGAACTGAATTACAAAACAGAACAGAGTCACACCTTTAGAAGACACACTATGGCTGCTTAACGGGAAAGGTGAGGTGGGGTGATGCATAAAACAAGGGTTTGAAATTAGCTCAGAGACCGCTCCATAAGCCAAATATGTAATAGACAAGGCCTACTCCCTGCTCAGTGAACTGGACTCAACACACCCTAGACACCACACAAGAATATATCTGACTAGTAAGAATCTGAAAACTTATGTATCGATATCTCTCTGCAAGTGAATCAAGTGGGTGTAAAGCGGCATCAACACAGCAGGGAAAAGCAGCCAAGACCGATTCTAAACATAAATTACTTTAAAAAACCCACAAAACAAAGACAGTGAAAGAGAGAGAAATTCTTACAAAATCCGTTCAGGGTCTATGATGCAACCTGGATTGACCATATCTAGACCCACAGCTGGATGAGGCATAAGGCTGGACACTCTTGGGGCTGAGAGGATTGGTGAGGTTGGGTGATCAAACGCAGATAATTTAAAGTAACACTGCGGGGAACACACCCCATGGGTCTCAAATCTCCAGGTACAAGGGCATCTTCCTACATCAAAACATGCATGGGAAACCCAGAAGATGGTATGCCATGAGATCGGGAAAGGTTTCTAAAACGCACCTCATTTCTCCTCTCCTTGTGCTCGGGTTCGCCATTCCAGCCGCTTCACTAACCATCTCCCTACTTGGAGAATCAGCACCTTTAACCTCCTGATTGTACAGGTTGCAATTTGTCCTGAGGATGAATGGGAAGACGCAGAACCAACGAGAGACGAGCCCTAGGTGTTGGGACAGGCATAGGTCACTCCATTTTCCCATCAGGAAGAAGAATGAACCACAGGCTCAGCCTGCCCCCCAGAACCAAAATAGGGCCTGAAGCAATCCTGCGCTTTTGCGGCCAGCTCCCAAAAAAGCGAGGAGACAAATGGAGCTCAGGGGCACTGCAATTCACAAACGTGCAGAGTTATAAATGAGAACTCTCGTCCACAAATATATTGAGGGAAGGCAACGAAGAGGATTTGAAAGCAAGGCAGATTTGCAGGAAACAGATTTCAGGAGGTAGATTCGACTCGCCTTTAAAGCACATGAAAAGCGGCAAAACGTTGACAATGATGCCCTTGGCCAAAAAGGGCGTATGCGTTTTTTCCTGAATATATTCAGGAAAAAACGCATACGCCCTTTTTGGCCTACCAAGCAAGCCGGAAGGGCAAATCAGCGCTACAAAGAAGTCTCGCTTGCCCTCGGTCAAAAGGGCCATGCTGAACAAAGTGTAAAAACCAGAAAAGCAGGACAGGCCATGGAGACATGGGAGCCTTGCTACGCTGATGGGCGGGATGTAAATTGCCAACAGGCACTCTGGAGAAGAGTACGGTGTGTCCTGAAACAAGTAATAAACACAGCGTAGAGAGCATAGGGCACTTCCACTCATGGGCGTATAAATTGGGAAAACTAAAAATCAACAAGACACAGGCACCCTAAAGTTTACGGCTGCTCTGTTTCCAAGAACCTCCGCTTCGGTACACCTTCAATATCCCAGGAAAGAGAAAAATGGATAAAGAAATGGTGGTACTTGGCACAATGGAATATCACTCAGCCATGAAATCAATGTCATAAGGCTAGTTAGCAGCATGATGAGTGGATTTAGGTACGATGATTCTAAGTGAAATAAGTCACACAGAAAAAGGCACTTGTCCTAAGATATCGCTTATAGAGGGAATGTCAAAATCGCTACACTTGAACTGAATTACAAAACAGAACAGAGTCACACCTTTAGAAGACACACTATGGCTGCTTAACGGGAAAGGTGAGGTGGGGTGATGCATAAAACAAGGGTTTGAAATTAGCTCAGACACTGCTCCATAAGCCAAATATGTAATAGACAAGGCCTACTCCCTGCTCAGTGAACTGGACTCAACACACCCTAGTCACCACACTAGTAAGAATCTGAAAACCTATGTATCGATATCTCTCTGCAAGTGAATCAAGAGGGTGTAAAACGGCATCAACACAGCAGGGAAAAGCAGCCAAGACCGATTCTAAACGTAAATTACTTTAAAAAACCCACAAAACAAAGACCGTGAAAGAGAGAGAAATTCTTACAAAATCCGTTCAGGGTCTATGATGCAACCTGGATTGACCATATCTAGACCCACAGCTGGATGAGACATAAGGCTGGACACTCTTGGGGCTGAGAGGATAGGTGAGGTTGGGTGAGCAAACGCAGATACTTTAAAGTAACACTGCGGGGAACACACCCCATGGGTCTCAAATCTCCAGGTACAAGGGCATCTTCCTACATCAAAACATGCATGGGAAACCCAGAAGATGGTATGCCATGAGATCGGGAAAGGTTTCTAAAACGCACCTCATTTCTCCTCTCCTTGTGCTCGGGTTCGCCATTCCAGCCGCTTGACTAACCATCTCCCTACTTGGAGAATCAGCACCTTTAACCTCCTGATTGTACAGGTTGCAATTTGTCCTGAGGATGAATGGGAAGACGCAGAACCAACGAGAGACGAGCCCTAGGTGTTGGGACAGGCATAGGTCACTCCATTTTCCCATCAGGAAGAAGAATGAACCACAGGCTCAGCCTGCCCCCCAGAACCAAAATAGGGCCTGAAGCAATCCTGCGCTTTTGCGGCCAGCTCCCAAAAAAGCGAGGAGACAAATGGAGCTCAGGGGCACTGCAATTCACAAACGTGCAGAGTTATAAGTGAGAACTCTCGTCCACACATATATTGAGGGAAGGCAACAAAGAGGATTTGAAAGCAAGGCAGATTTGCAGGAAACAGATTTCAGGAGGTAGATTCGACTCGCCTTTAAAGCACATGAAAAGCAGCAAAACGTTGACAATGATGCCCTTGGCCAAAAAGGGCGTATGCGTTTTTTCCTGAATATATTCAGGAAAAAACGCATACGCCCTTTTTGGCCAACCAAGCAAGCCGGAAGGGCAAATCAGCGCTACAAAGAAGTCTCGCTTGCC
The DNA here is from genome assembly GCF_028564815.1 of Eubalaena glacialis. Taxonomy (NCBI): domain Eukaryota; kingdom Metazoa; phylum Chordata; class Mammalia; order Artiodactyla; family Balaenidae; genus Eubalaena; species Eubalaena glacialis. The sequence continues at coordinate 841,682 of NW_026871326.1, forward strand.
CTCGGTCAAAAGGGCCATGCTGAACAAAGTGTAAAAACCAGAAAAGCAGGACAGGCCATGGAGACATGGGAGCCTTGCTACGCTGATGGGCGGGATGTAAATTGCCAACAGGCACTCTGGAGAAGAGTACGGTGTGTCCTGAAACAAGTAATAAACACAGCGTAGAGAGCATAGGGCACTTCCACTCATGGGCGTATAAATTGGGAA